>NC_092226.1:10138052-10238052 GCF_036320965.1 Panulirus ornatus | reverse complement strand
AATTAGAGCGCCGAGTTTACGGTGTGTGACGTTCATCGCAGTGCTGAGCGGGAGCCTCCTGCCCCTTGTGTGCTACTGTACCGTGAATGACTTACATATAACAGTGTCCCGCCATAAATGCAATAGACTGTGATAGCTGCCGTCACCAGGGGGGTCGGCTCGAGTTGCGTGAGTCTAAGTGTATTGTAATGTATGCAGGGAAGGGAGGCGGGCAAGTGTCACATCTCGAGTACACATCTCAGCTAGGAGTTGGGGGACGCTACCAGTGCTTGGGTGGGTGGGTGGGTGAGGAGAGATGGAGAGGAGGCGTAGGTTTTAAGGCCTGTAATAGCATCCTTTCGTACCCATAAGATGCTGAAGATGTCCCAAGATTACGTACGATTTGAGGAAAAAGAAACCTTATATCTTGCTTTTGTATTTCCTGAAGAAAAAAAGATATGACAGAAAACGACAGAGGAAAAAAAAGGCAGAAAACGATGATTGAAACTATGGAATAACAGAGGTTTATTTGGCCTCGATACAGAAGGTCCATTCAATGGCAGAAAAAAAACTCAATACAGTCACGCTCAAACTGTTTGTTGGCTGGCCCGGCCGGACGCCAGCGGGCGAGTGCGTTGAAATAACCTTCGCTGCTACCGTGTTAATTGCCAGTGTATATATATATATATATATATATATATATATATATATATATATATATATATATATATATATATATATATATATATATATATATATGCAAGCACGTACGTTAACACAAGCATATCTATATGCATATCCAGACGACCGAGCTTGTCATTTGGTATTGGCAGTTATTGACAGTTTCCGCACCAGTTAAGAAGCAGCCAGACACCACCGGAGCTCGGGTGCACTTCGACTAAAAGGTGTTTATTCCTAGTGGCGCGGGGTGAGGAAGGGAGGGAGGGAGCGAGGGATGGTTGGTTCCACCCTCTGGGCGGTGGAGCGGCGGCGTTGAGGACAGATGCAGGCAGCAGGAGCAGGAGGAGGAGGAGGAGGAGGAATAATACAAGTTCCTCTGGACTAGTAAAACCCCACAGAGTGAGGTGACTTGCACTCCAGTGAGAGAAAGACACACACACACACAAGGAGGTATTAATCATTCTTCCTATTCCCTCTCACCTCTGGCGAGCTGTGTGAGCTACGGTCACGTAGAGGGATGATGATGCTTCATGCAGCTGGTGACGTGCTGGAACGACGGAGGGAGGGAGAGAGTGAGGGAGGGAGTGAGTGAGTGAGGGAGGGTGGGAGGGAGGAGGGTGGTATTTTGACTTCTACAGTGGAAGAATGTTCCCATTGGAATGCCTCACCCGTGGGTGATTCTCCACCGTAGGGAGGGAGGGAGGGATGTATCCCGACGCCTCCACATTTCAGCAGCTGTTTTTTATAGTTTACAGAAGCGGCGTCGACGTGGACAGACAGCAGAGACGACGTTCAAAGAAGCAGTGACGACGATGCAAGAAACAGTGACGGCGATGAAGGAAACAGCGATTGACGAGGAAGGAGGCAGCACCGACGTTCAAAGAAGCAATGACGACGATGAAGGAAACAGCGATTGACGAGGAAGGAGGCAGCACCGACGCTCAAAGAAGCAACGACGACGATGAAGGAAGCAGCGATTGACGAGGAAGGAGGCAGCACCGACGCTCAAAGAAGCAATGACGACGATGAAGGAAGCAGCGATTGACGAGGAAGGAAGCAGCACCGACGTCCGAAGACGCAACGACGACGATTATCAAAAGAGCAACGACAGCGACAGCAGAGCCGACAGCCGCTTACGACGAGCCAAAGCGACGTGGTCATCTTCATAACGCTGAAGTCTGCTCAACGATCGCAGAACCAGACACGTCATGTCACACACGTCACACACGTCACGTTTCTGTCACTTTAGCGATGGTAGTAATTCGGAGGGAGGGAGGAGTGAGGAAGGGAGGAGGGTGGTACTAATGAGTGTGTTAGTAACTTATTCTCTTTCTTAAAGTTACGTTCGGAATGACGGCGGAACTAACTATGGGAACTTTGAATAAGTGTGTCAGTAACTTGTACTATGCGAACTTCAATGAGTGTGTGTGTGTGTCAGTAACTTATTCTCTTTCTTAAAGTTACTTTCGGAGTGACAAACAACACTAACTTACATAGGGCGTGATATATCCATGTTCTTTTCTTACTAACTATCCAATTTTCGTGGCCTAACGAAACGGCATATTTAAGTATGCCTTACTTGCTCGTTGTACTCTGGTTGATAACACACACACACACACACACACACACACACACATTTACATATATATATATATATATATATATATATATATATATATATATATATATATATATATATATATATATATATATATACACACACACACACACACACACAAAGTCTTGAGGAATCTAGAAGTGACTGGTGTAATTGACGACGAAATGTAATTACTGGTGTATATGTCTGGCTCCTGACCAAACATTATGGACGGTCTGCCAGAAGTGAATAAGGATGATTGTCCACTGAGGCGTATCTATCACTCACGGTGATTGGCGCTTATAGTTACAGTCTAGCTAAATTCTTTGCTCCAGTCATTTCATCAATATCTATCGATAAATCTACAATAAAGGATTCTTACTGGTATGCAAAGGAAATATGTATTTTCGCTATCAGTAAGATATTTGTTGACAGTCAATCATTTTCACACGTGGAAACCATTAGTATCTGTACTAACGACCTATTCACCCATACAAACACAAGCTCGTGTGTTCACTACGTCTCAGTTGAAGGAATAATAGTGTCTTTAGTATCTATCGACTGTTTCTCTTTGTTCAGTGGCGCTACATCTAGACAAACGGAGGGTGTGAAGGACGGGTTCCCTACGAAGTCCAACATTAGCTTGCGCGTTTTTTATGTCTACATGAAGTTAGGAGGTTGGTGGAGTGCCTTTCGCTTATCCGACCTTTGTTTGATAGACGATACGTAGACGTTACACTCCTAATATTAAGGTGTGAAGACGATATTCCATTATTTCCAGATCATTTGAACTCCCAACATAACAACATTGAATTTACCATGGAAGTTTAACAAAGAAAAATGATACCATTTCATTTGTTGATATTAAGTATATGTGGGTATTCCTTCACAACATATGTATAGAGGAAGCCAACATTTACTGGTCTTTGCACAAAATACATTTCCTTTATCCTGATAGAATATAACCACAAGATGGTGTTAACCCTGGCCACACGAGCATTACATGTACATATGATCATCATAAATTTCACACTGAAGTAGATTCAATGAAGTTTTCTTTTTGCAAAAGGACGATTTTTCCATTAAACTTCATTAGTGTGTATTGGTGAAACACTAAATAGATTATTGTGTCCATCAGTAAACCATCAATTGTTTCTAAGGACGTACTATAGTTCCCAATCCTGTTCACTCAGAAGAGCGTAAGTATAAGTACAACAGCTGTAGTGCTTTGCATGTTGGCAAGACGAAGAGGACATCTCAGGACGCGCATTCATGAACACCTTGGCCGGTCAGTACGAACGAAAACTGCCTAATTACCAAACTCCCTCTTCTCAGCAATACGAAACCATTTTCACGACAATGACCAGCCAATGTGGGCAGCGAGCTTCTCTGTGCTGGCCAGTAGCTCATCACATACCCACCTGTTGGTACTGGAGACCCTCCTGTCCTACAAGAACAAACCCACTAGAAGTAACATTAAGGTATCAACACAGTCGTTGTGCTTTTAAGGTAAGGTTTAATAGGTTCGAGTAGAATTGTCTGGTTGATTTGAAATGTTTATTTTAGCGTTAGGATATTTTAGTCATGAACTGTAGAATTTTGATTCTCGTATGGAAAATATTGTCTCTATTGAATGTATTGTATATGTTACGTTTAAATGTACTTTACAGTAGGATTGTTAATCGTTATTTTTATTCATTCTTGATTATTCATTTCACGTTGGGTTTTTTATGATTTATATTTTTCGAGGAACAATTTAGTCTTATGTTCTTAAAAAATAACTCGTAATGTAGATATTACTCGCATATTATCCTTTTGTTTATAAGCTCTGATGATGATATACGTGATTACCGAAACGTAAGCCAATGAAAAGAAATTTTTTTTTTCCAATCGTTTTCCAAGGAACAGATCCCGTGCTGATATATATCCTTTTCATGATTGTTTGCCGTTTCCCACGATAGCATAGTAGCGGGAGGAACAGACAGAGAACGGCCTCTTTCGCCCACATCAACTCTCTGGTTGTTATGTACTGTATAATGCATACGAGTACGAACCCACCTTATCCACAACCAATCTCCACATATCTTTCCGTGGTTTCCCCGAGCACTTCCTATGCTCTGGTCCAGTCCATTGACGGTACGTCGCCCCCTGTATAGCTCTCGTTCGCTCTATCCCATGTTAGTCTCGCACCCTCGTGTACGTTCACGCCCAGATCACTCAAACACTCTTTTTTTTTCACACCATCCTTCCAGCTCCTCCTCTGTTTCCCAGTTTTCCCTGACCCCCTTCCTCTTAGTCGGCCTCTTCTCACCCGTCCTTTGTTCTAACGCGTCCCAGACAACCTACTGTGTACACTCTACTGAAGCTTCACCTCTGTAATTCGAACATTAAAGTTTGTATCCCTTGACAGAATGCCTTAAAATCTTGACTAACGAGGCAACAATAGTCACCCCTTCTTTAAGGAAGTTACCACCAGTCCCATCCATTTCTGTCACTTCACGCACTTCATTCTATGCGGGGGCTTCCACCTCCTATTATTCCTTTTCCACCAAACGACTCTTCATAACTATGTCACCTTGCATACCCCCACGTCTGAAACGCTCCCTACATCTACCAGCGACCACATTAGAGAGTTCTTCAAAATTCTCGCACCATATCCTTCGCACCTCATCTCTGCCTGTCGCCACATTCCTCATCTCTGCCTGTCACCATATTCCTCGTCTACCCCGCCACTCAATCCCCCATCTGTTCAGACTACATCTCTGGGATTACGTTATGAAGGTCACCCAAGGTTCGATACCCTAGTCTACCACGCCATTCGGTGAGAATCATCAATATCTCTATACTGCAGGTCGTGCTACCTTAAGGTCACAAGTTAATGAGAGACGATGGTTTAATAAGTCGTCGAGAGAAACGAGGGCAAATGCCAAGTCAGCTCTGCCACATGAATGATCTCTCAGATCCCACAGGGGTTCCCTCCGTCCCTCCCTCGCGGGTCGTGCAAACTATACCCCGTTGTGTCGGGTTCCTCAAGATGACCAGCCCATCAACTCCGTCCCAGAACAACCCATTATGATCGGGTACGGGAAACCACCTATTTTCCTCCTCTCTCTCTCTCTCTCTCTCTCTCTCTCTCTCTCTCTCTCTCTCTCCCCCCCCCCCACAACGACGTCGTTCTATTTCCCTCCTATGATCGTACAGCTCGGGCCTCATAATCATGGTCTCCCGTCGCTGGCTGTAAAGTTGTCTATTATATATTCTCTCGTTAACGAAGGTGGATGTAGCAGGGAAGGTTATGATGCAGTACTGAAGTACCATCAACGGGCTTCGATCCCAGGCGTGTCACGTCCTGAAGTTGGTCGTAGATGATTTTCACACACACACACACACACGCACACACACACTCGCTCCTGTGGTTTTGCCTGATCGGGTCAGGATGCGAGAGTGTGAGGAGATTCTCTACTTGCTGTAGTAAGGACGTTGATGGCCACAGATTACAGTGTGTGGTGTTACTGGCTACAGACCTGCATGTGCTTATACAGGGAGAGAAAGTAGTGACCATTCTGTAACTAGAGAGACAGGGAGAGAGAGGAAGGACTGACCATTCTGCTCTTCTCAACCAGCGTTTGGGAGGGAGTACGAGAGTGACCCCAGGTGCGCCACCGGCCTTTGCCGAAGGGCGCCGCCTCTCGCTCTCGACCCTCGGTTAGGTTCTGCCAGGGCATCTGGGTTTCCCAGCACGTCCCCCAACACCTCTCCTACCGACCATGAGAGGAGCCAGGTCCTCACAGCAGCGTCGGCGTTCTTCTGGTATTCTTCGCTCGTTTCTCCGCCAGTTTACGGCGAAGGAAATCTGATGACACCGCCATCGCTCTTCCCCACTCACTCTCCCCCAGGCACCCCTCCGCCATCTTGCCGGAGATCGTCCTCCTCACACCGAATCACATGATCAGCGAGGCACCTCTTCCCACCTTCCCCCTCGACTGATGCTAAACCTGATTAGATGTTCGCCTCCAGGATATGTCCAGCTGTCATTAAGCGTCCGGTAATCGCAGTCTGAGCTTAAAAGTTCCACACATGTCGACCATTACGACGCAACTTTAAACCCGATCGCCACTCCTCTCCTCCTCCCCCAGGGCAACTCGACGCAAACCCACCCACACCACCAACACCAAACGTCCCAGGAAAATTGTCTCTTTCCATGAAGTCTCAGAATTTAGATCAATCGTCGTCATCTGCCTTGTTAAAGTCTTTAAGTCATATTCCTTCACTTGTCCTCTCTCGAGGGTAGCTAGCCATCTCACATCAGGGGGTGGTCGATAAATGAGCGCCTGCGGTTAGCTGATGTATATATATCAGGTGTTACCGGACTCCCCATGCTCGAGTTTAAACCGCAGGTGAAAAGTTACCTTTGGCTAGACTGCATCGCTAGGAGTGCGGTCTCGTCAAGGGAACATCTCGCTCTTCAACGCAGCCCACATTTCTCTGTGGTGCGAGTAACTCAGACTTGGGCTCCAGACCCGTTTGGAAGGTCTTGGGTAACAACACCATAGGACCTTTCCATAGGTACTGGTCGGGGGGTGATAATGAACAGATACATACATAGATATATTTGTGTGTGTGTGTGTGTGTGTGTGTACCCATAGGGGTGAAGACATGACACATATATATGTATACAAGGTTAAGAGACGGGGCAACAGGAGTGTACAACTCTCTCCCAGTAACACAGTTAATCACATACACATATGGACACACACACACACACACACACACACACACACACACACAGTTTTTCTTGATTTATGCAAATAACTTGTCGGAAGGGTTGGACTCACACGTGACGATGTTTGCTGATGATGCCGAGGTCATGAGTGATGAGGAATGCATCACCTCACAAGAGGACCTGGTTAACGTATGATGACGGTCTGATGCGTGACTGATGAAATTCAATCTGAGTAAATACAGATTAATGAGGTTGGATCGTGTTGAAATGAGGGCATGCTATGCGTGTTATCCAGCAGGAAATGAGGTGCAGGAATCTTTCTGGAGTGGATGGGATCCGGGAGTCGATATTGTTCCTAGCCCATCACCGCAGTTCAGCCTCAGGAGAACTGTAGAGCTGACATTGTCTGCTGGTAAATACTGGAATCGCATTTAATTACACAGATAAGGAAATATTCAGCAAGCTGTTCACACCCTAAGTTAAATCCAAACTAGAATATGCTTTCCGAGTTGGTCACCGCACTTTTAGATGCACGAAGAAGTGTTAGAGAAAGTCTAAAGGAGGGCAAAAAGGATGCTACCAGAATTAAGAGCTGAGCCAAGGACGTTCCATGTTTGCACTGTGGTCCAGATCTCGGGTTCGTCTGTGGTTTGTATCATGTCTGTCTCCAAGTCTCTGCCGTGGTTCTTAAGCCGCTTTTCATAGGTATAAACCGAGGGGTATAACATCTGATCGTTCGTGCTATTGTAAAGCGTTTTCAACGGAGATATATTCTTCAATTTGACGGATCGTAGAGTCTTATTTTGTATCCTCCTGTAACGTCAGCATGAGTGACTTGAAGGCGAGGAACGTCGGTGAATAAGTTAGGACTGGTATTTTAAAGGCAAACTCGTCCAAAATATTTATATCATCTTTCACGTACAAAACGTTAGACGACATAGAACTGGGGACAATCTCTGCCATGTCTGATCGTATGTGAAGACTTTATTTACACCTGTTCTATTATTCACCAGATATGTTTTGGAATGGAAAGAAAAAGCTCGCATGTTTGTGTGTATGTGTGTGTGATTACTATGTGTGTCTGATTACCATTTCTGATTACTATTTGTGTGTTTCTATGTGTAATGTCTTTACTCCTATACGTGCATGTAACTTATCTCCCCAGCCTTAGCCAGATAACCACTTGTCGACCAGTTCTGAGGGGTGGATAAACACCTGGGTCTGGTGTAGGCCGACTGCTACGTCCAGGTTTCGAACCCACGAGGGTCCGACCCTCAGACTGGTTCGTGCTAACTCATGGCTAGTGCGTGTATGTGAATATACTTGCCCACGTTTGTACATAGGGAGGACATATTGCACTCGCAGGGCCTCCCCAACCCAATATCGTCGCTTCACACATCTGTCGTAGGGATTTAGAATAAGTTCCAGTGTTGGTACAACATTGGCTTTCAACTTTCTCGAGGCTGATTCACAGACTAGATGCTCAATTGTTAAAGAATCTTCATACATCATTCATCTCCCAGCCTTTGATGTCACGTACTGTAATATCCACTGTACGGTGGAGCCTCCTGATTTACTCGCATCTCGCCGTCTATATGGGTTAAGAAGATGAGACACTAATACTGTTCCTTGGTAAACAACCTCGTAGTGAACCATCATGTCCTCTGGTGTGTCTTTCCCATACGATGGCATCCTCGTCATAGACAATCAGGTCTTCTCGTGTGTCTGTGCCATGTGGGAGCATCTTCGTTGTAGACCATCAGGTCTTGTGTCTTCTGGCTTCCCCATGTACCGTCGTACGGCAGATAACCCAATCATAGACCGTCGAGTCTTTTTGTTATCCGTTAGTTTCTAAGATTTGGTTAATCTTAACACTAGTTATCGTTACTGCAGGGAGTTAAAGGGTAGTTATCATGTACCCATTTGTCCATTCTTTCTGCAATATAAACATTTTACCCTCTGACACGGCTTCGTCAGTGCTATCGTGTCACCCTGCACCCTTCTAAGTTATCTTGTTATTCTTTCATCTCTTTTACCCTCTTATCATGTTAACCTTTAATTCTTTTTCCTCTGTTGTTACATTGTTACCGCTTTACCTCATATCCCTAAATCTCCATTCAAAAAATCACCTCTCGACCTCCTTTCCCCTTATCAACTCGTCCTTTATTCTCCCTTAGTGTTATCATGTCACGTCTTGATCTTTCTCTAGTGTTGTCTCAAGTCATCCTTTAACCTCCTTTGTTTAGGTATAATCATGTCGCCCTACGTCACCCCTTAACTTTCTTTTCCCATGGTGTCGTATCATGTCACCCCTTACCTTTCTTTGACTCCTAGTGTTGTATCATATCACCCCTTAACCTCATTTCTCCCTGTGCTATATCATGTCACCCCTCAACCTCCCCTCCCGCAGCGCGGCTCTAGTTCAAGCGTGCCTCTCCTCTCGCTGTAACTCGTCTGTCTTAATTCTGGCACCCTTCTTGGAGCGCTTCGAGGGAGGGAGAGGAGAGGAGGGAGGGAGGGAAAGCAAAGGGAGGAGAAGCGAGGCAAACTTCTAAGGCAGGTCTGGGTGTGTCCTCACGGAAGGTGACTTAAGATTAATTCAGCACACATAATTCAGCATACATTCAACTTCCTCAGATTTTAATGAAAATCTGTGTATAGATGTTATTTTATATGGTATTTAAGTATTTGGAGTCAAAAGACTGTAATTCATGATATTAACCGTTTAATTAGCACCTGGACTAATTATAAAATTTAAATGCAAATTACTCGAGTAGTTATATGAATTTATTTTATTTTGACGACAGATTCGTATTCAGCATACATAAAACTATGTATGCTGTAAATTTCAAGAAAATCTATTTTTTAAAAAAAAAATCGTGAAGATATAGCCTGGCATTTTTTTTTTCTTTTTTTGCTCAAATTTTCAACTTCCCCAGATTTTAATGAAAATCGATGTATAGATGTTATTTTATATTGTATTTAAGTATTTGGTGTCAAAAGGCTGTAATTCATAATATCAACTGTTTGATTAGCACCTGGACTAATTATGATAAAATCTAAATGCTAATTACTCGAATAATCGTACGAATTTTTAGATTTTGACCACACATTTGTATTCAGCATACATAAAACTATCTATGTTGAAAATTTAAAGAAAGTCTATTTTTCAAAAAAGTCAAAAAAAAATCCAAGACTATGCCTTTTTTTTTTTTTTTTTTGCTCAAATTTTCAACTTCCTCAGATTTTAATGAAAATCTGTGTATAGATGTGATTTTATATGGTATTTAAGTATTTGGAGTGAAAAGACTAATTCATAATATTAATCGTTTTATTACACGTGGACTAATTATGATAGAATTTAAATGCAAATCACTCGAGTAGTTACACGAATTTTGAGATTTTGACCACACATCCGTATTCAGGGTACATAAAACTATCTATGTTGAAAATTTCAAGAAAATCTATTTTTTCAAAAATATCAAGAAAAACCCAAGGCTATAGCCTGGAATTTTTTTTGCTCAAACTTTCAACTTCCTCAGATTTTAATGAAAATCTGTGTATAGATGTTATTTTATGTTGTATTTAAGTATTTGGTGTCAAAAGACTGTAATTCATAATATTAACCGTTTAATTAGCATTTGGAATAACTATATAATTCAAATGCTAACTACTCGAGTAATTATACGAATTTTTACATTTTGACCACACATTCGTATTCAGCATACATAAAACTATCTATGCTGAATATTTCAAGAAAATCTATTTTCAAAAAAGTCAAAAAAAAAACCAAGGCTATGCCTTGATTTTTTTTGCTCAAATTTTCAACTTCCTTAGATTTTAATGAAAATCTGTGTATAGATGTTATTTTATATGGTATTTAAGTATTTGGAGTCAAAAGACTGCAATTCATAATATTAACCATTTAATCAGCACCTGGACTAATTATGATAAAATCTAAATGCTAATTACTCGAGTAGTTATACGAATTTTGAGATTTTGACCACAGATTCGTATTCAGCATACATAAGACTATGTATGCTGACAATTTCAAGAAAATCTATTTTTTCAAAAAAATCATTAAAAATCCATTTTTTTTGCTCAAATTTTCAACTTCCTCAGATTTTAATGAAAATCTGTGTATAGATGATATTTTATATTGTATTTAAGTATTTAGAGTCAAAAGACTGTAATTCATGATATTAACCGTTTAATTAGCACCTGGACTAATTATAAAATTTAAATGCTAATTACTCGAGTAGTTATACGAATTTTGTGATTTTGACCACAGATTCGAATTCAGCATATATAATTAAATGTATGCTGAAAATTTCAAGAAAATCTGTTTTTTCAAAAAAATCATTAAAAATCCAAGGCTATAGCCTGGCATTTTTTCTGCTCAAATTTTGAACTTCCTCAGATTTTAATGAAAATCTATGAATAGATGTTATTTTATATGATATTTAAGTATTTGGAGTCAAAAGACTGTAATTCATGATAATAACCGTTTAATTATCACTTGGACTAAATATGATAAAATTTAAATGCTCATTACTCGAGTAGTTATATGAATTTTGAGATTTTGACCACAGATTCGTATTCAGCATACATAAAACTATCTATGCTGAAAATTTGAAGATAATCTATATCTTCAAAAAAAATCATTAAAAATCCAAATCTATAGCCTGGCATTTTTTTTTTTTTGCTCAAATTTTCAACTTCCTCTGATTTTAATGAAAATCTGTGTATCCATGTTATTTTCTATTGTATTTAAGTATTTGGTGTCAAAACACTCTAATTTATAGTACTAACAGTTTAATTAACACCTGGACTAATTATGATAAAATTTAGATGCTAATTACTCGAGTAATTATACGAATTTTTAGATTTTGACCATATATTCGTATTCAGGGTACATAAAACTATCTATGTTGAAAATTTGAAGATAATCTATTTCTTCAAAAAAATCATGAAAAATCCAAGGCTATAGCCTGGCATTTATTTTTGCTAAAATTATCAACTTTCTCAGATTTTAATGAAAATCTGTATATACATGTTTTTTTTTATATGGTATTTAAGTATTTGGAGTGAAAAGACTGTAATTCATTATATTAACCTTTTAATTAGCACCTGCACTAATTATGATAAAATTTAAATGCTGATTACTCGAGTAGTTATACGAATTTTGTGATTTTGATCACAGATTCATATTCAGCATACAAAAAACTATGTATGCTGAAAATTTCAAGAAAATCTATTTTTTCAAAGAAATCATTAAAAATCCAAGGCTATAGCCTGGCATTTTTTTTTGCTCAAATTTTCAACTTCCTCAGATTTTAATGAAAATCTGTGTATAGATGTTATTTTATATCATATTTAAGTATTTGGTGTCAAAAGACTGTACTTCATATGATTAACCGTTTAATTAGCACCTGGACTAATTATGATAGAATTTAAAGGCTAATTACTCGAGTAATAATACGAATTTTTAGATTTTGACCACACATTCGTATTTAGGGTACATAAAATATGTATGCTGAAAATTTCAAGAAAATAAATTTTTTCAAAAAAATCATTAAAAATCCAAGGCTATAGCCTGGCATTTTTTTTCCTCAAATTTTCAACTTCCTCAGATTTTAATGAAAATCTCTGTATAGATGTTATTTTTATGTTGCATTTAAGTATTTGGTGTCAAAAGACTGAAATTCGTAATATTAACCGTTTAATTAGCACCTGGACTAATTAAGATAAAATTTAAATGCTAATTACTCGAGTAATTACACGAATTTATAGATTTTGACCAAACATTCGTATTTAGGGTACATAAAACTATCTATGTTGAAAATTTCAAGAAAATCTATTTTTTCAGAAAAATCAAAAAAAATTAAGGCATTTTTTTTTTTTGCTCAAATTTTCAACTTCCTCAGATTTTAATGAAAATCTGTGTATAGATGTTATTAAATATTATATTTAAGTATTTGGTGTCAGAAGACTGTAATTCATGATTTTAACTCTTTGATTAGCATCTGGACTAATTATAATAGAATCTAAATGCTAATTCCTCGAATAAGTATGCGAATTTTTAGGTTTTGATCACAAATTCGTATTCAGGGTACATAAAACTATCTATATTGATAATTCCAAGAAAATCTATTTTTTCAAAAAAAAACATTAAAAATCCAAGGCTATAGCCTGGCATTTTTTTTTTGCTCAAATTTTCAACTTCCTCAGATATAATGAAAATCTGTGCATAGATGTTTTTTTTATATGGTATTTAAGTATTTGGAGTCAAAAGACTGTAATTCATAATACTAACCGTTTAATTAGCACTTGGACTAATTAAAGAATTAAAATGCTAATTACTCGAATAGTTATACGAATTTTGAGATTTTGATCACAGATTCGTATTCAGCATACATAAAGCTATGTATGCTGAAAATTTCAAGAAAATCTATTTTTTCAAAAAAATCATTAAAAATCCTCAAATTTTCAACTTCCTCAGATTTTAATGAAAATCAGTTTATAGATGTTATTTTACATTGTATTTAAGTATTTGGTGTCAAAAGACTGTACTTCATAATATTAACCGTTTAATTAGCACCTGGACTAATTATGATAGAATTTAAAGGCTAATTACTCGAGTAGTTATACGAATTTTGAGATTTTGATCACAGATTCGTATTCAGCATACACAAAACTATGTATGCTGAAAATTTCAAGAAAATCAATTTTTTCAAAAAAAATCATTAAAAATCCAAAGCTATAGCCTGGCATTTTTTTTCCTCTAATTTTCAACTTCCTCAGATTTTAATGAAAATCTGTGTATAGATGTTATTTTACATTGTATTTAAGTATTACGTGTCAGAAGACTGTAATTCATAATTTAACTTTTTGACTAGCATCTGGACTAATGATAATAAAATTTAAATCCTAATTACTCGAGTAATTATACGAATTTTTAGATTTTTACCACACAGTCGTATTCAGGGTACATAAAACTATCTATGTTGAAAATTTCAAGAAAATCTATTTTTTCAAAAAAATAATTGAAAACCCAGGATATAGCCTGGCATTTTTTTTTTCTCAAATTTTCAACTTCCTCAGATTTTAATGTAAATCTGTGTATAGATGTTACTTTCTATTGTATTTAAGTATTTGGTGTCAGAAGACTGTAATTCATAATACTAACCGTTTAATTAGCATCTGGACTAATTATAAAATTAAATGCTAATTACTCGAGTAGTTATACGAATTTTGAGAATTTGATCACAAATTCGTATTCAGCATACATAAAACTATGTATGCTGAAAATTTCAAGAAAATCTATTTTTTCAAAAAAATCATTAAAAATCCAAGGCTATAGCCTGGCATTTTTTTTGCTCAAATTTTCAACTTCCTCAGATTTTAACGAAAATCTGTGCATAGATCTTTGTTTATATGGTATTTAAGTATTTGGAGTCAAAAAACTGTAATTCATAATACTAACCGTTTAATTAGCACCTGGACTAATTATGATAAAATTTGAATGCTAATTACTCGAGTAGTTATACGAATTTTGAGATTTTGATCACAGATTCGTATTCAGCATACATAAAACTATCTATGCTGATAATTTCAAGAAAATCTATTTTTTCAAAAAAATCATTAAAAATCCAAGGCTATAGCCTGGCATTTTTTTTGCTCAAATTTTCAACTTCCTCAGATTTTAATGAAAATCGGTGCATAGATGTTTTTCTATATGGTATTTAAGTATTTGGAGTCAAAAGACTGTAATTCATATTACTAACCGTTTAATTAGTACCTGGACTAATTATAAAATTAAAATGCTAATTACTCGAGTAGTTATACGAATTTTGAGATTTTGATCACAGATTCGTATTCAGCATACATAAAACTATGTATGCTGAAAATTTCAAGAAAATCCATTTTTTCAAAAAAGTCATTAAAAATCCAAGGCTATAGCCTGGCATTTTTTTTGCTCAAATTTTCAACTTCCTCAGATTTTAATGAAAATCTGTGTATAGATGTTATTTTATATTGTATTTAAGTATTTGGTGTCAAAAGACTGTACTTCATAATATTAACCGTTTAATTAGCACCTGGAATAATTATGATGGAATTTAAAGGCTAATTACTCGAGTAATAATACGAATTTTTAGATTTTGACCACACATTCGTATTCAGGGTACATAAAACTATGTATGCTGAAAATTTCAAGAAAATAAATTTTTTCAAAAAAATCATTAAAATTCCAAGGCATTTTATTTCCTCAAATTTTCAACTTCCTCAGATTTTAATGAAAATCTGTGTATAGATGTTATTTTATATTGTATTTAAGTATTTGGTGTCAAAAGACCGTACTTCATAATATTAACCGTTTATTTAGCACTTGGACTAATTGTGATAGAATTCAAATGCTAATTACTAGAGTAATTATAGGAATTTTTAGATTTTGACCACACATTCGTATTCAGGGTACATATAACTATCTATGTTGAAATTTCAAGAAAATCTATTTTTTCAAAAAAATAATTAAAAATCCAAGGCTATAGCCTGGCATTTTTTTTTGCTCAAATTTTCAACTTCCTCAGATTTTAATGAAAATCTGTGCATATATGTTATTTTATATTGTATTTAAGTATTTGGTGTCAAAAGACTGCAATTCATAATATTAAACGTTTAATTAGCACCTGGACTAATTATGATAAATTTAAATGCTAATTACTCGAGTAATTATACGAATATTTAGGTTTTGATCACACATTCGTATTCAGGGTACATAAAACTATCTATGTTGAAAATTTCAAGAAAATCTATTTTTTCAAAAAAATCATTAAAAATCCAAGGCTATAGCCTGGCATTTTTTTTGCTCAAATTTTCAACTTCCTCAGATTTTAATGAAAATCTGTGCATAGATGTTTTTTTATATGGTATTTAAGTATTTGGAGTCAAAAGACTGTAATTCATAATACTAACCGTTTAATTAGCACCTGGACTAATTATAAAATTAAAATGCTAATTACTCGAGTAGTTATACGAATTTTGAGATTTTGATCACAGATTCGTATTCAGCATACATAAAACTATGTATGCTGAAAATTTCAAGAAAATCTATTTTTTCAAAAAAATCATTAAAAATCCAAGGCTATAGCCTGGCATTTTTTTTTGCTCAAATTTTCAACTTCCTCAGATTTTAATGAAAATCTGTGCATAGATGTTTTTTTATATGTTATTTAAGTATTTGGAGTCAAAAGACTGTAATTCATAATACTAACCGTTTAATTAGCACCTGGACTAATTATATAAATTTAAATGCTAATTACTCGAGTAGTTATACGAATTTTTAGATTTTGATCACAGCATTCGTATTCAGGCTACATAAAATATGTATGCTGAAAATTTCAAGAAAATCTATTTTTTCAAAAAAATCATTAAAAATCCAAGGCTATAGCCTGGCATTTTTTTTGCTCAAATTTTCAACTTCCTCAGATTTTAATGAAAATCTGTGTATAGATGTTATTTTATACTGTATTTAAGTATTTGGTGTCAGAAGACTGTAATTCATAATTTTAACTCTTTGATTAGCATCTGGACTAATTATAATAAAATTTAAATGCTAATTACTCGAGTAATTATACGAATTTTTAGATTTTGACCACACATTCGTATTCAGGGTACATAAAACTATCTATGTTGAAAATTTCAAGAAAATCTATTTTTTCAAAAAAATCATTAAAAATCCAAGGCTATAGCCTGGCATTTTTTTTGCTCAAATTTTCAACTTCCTCAGATTTTAATGAAAATCTGTGCATAGATGTTTTTTTATATGGTATTTAAGTATTTGGTGTCAAAAGACTGTAATTCATAATATTAACCGTTTAATTAGCACCTGGACTAATTATAATAAATTTAAATGCTAATTACTCGAGTAGTTATACGAATTTTGAGATTTTGATCACAGATTCGTATTCAGCATACATAAAACTATGTATGCTGAAAATTTCAAGAAAATCTATTTTTTCAAAAAAATCATTAAAAATCCAAGGCTATAGCCTGGCATTTTTTTTGCTCAAATTTTCAACTTCCTCAGATTTTAATGAAAATCTGGGTATAGATGTTATTTTCTATTGTATTTAAGTATTTGGTGTGAGAACGACTGTAATTCATAATTTAACTCTTTGATTAGCATCTGGACTAATTATAATAAAATTTAAATGCTAATTACTCGAGTAGTTATACGAATTTTTAGGTTTTGATCACACATTCGTATTCAGGGTACATAAAACTATGTTGATAATTTCCAGAAAATCTATTTTTTCAAAAAATCATTAAAAATCCAAGGCTATAGCCTGGCATTTTTTTTGCTCAAATTTTCAACTTCCTCAGATTTTAATGAAAATCTGTGCATAGATGTTTTTTTTATATGGTATTTAAGTATTTGGAGTCAAAAGACTGTAATTCATAATACTAACCGTTTAATTAGCACCTGGACTAATTATAATAAAATTTAAATGCTAATTACTCGAGTAGTTATACGAATTTTGAGATTTTGATCGACAGATTCGTATTCAGCATACATAAAACTATGTATGCTGAAAATTTCAAGAAAATCTATTTTTTCAAAAAAATCATTAAAAATCCAAGGCTATAGCCTGACATTTTTTTTGCTCAAATTTTCAACTTCCTCAGATTTTAATGAAAATCTGTGTATAGATGTTATTTTATACTGTATTTAAGTATTTGGTGTCAGAAGACTGTACTTCATAATATTAACCGTTTAATTAGCACCTGGACTAATTATGATAAAATTTAAATGCTAATTACTCGAGTAATTATACGAATTTTTAGATTTTGACCACACATTCGTATTCAGAGTACATAAAACTATGTATGCTGAAAATTTCAAGAAAATCTATTTTTTCAAAAAAATCATTAAAAATCCAAGGCTATAGCCTGGCATTTTTTTTGCTCAAATTTTCAACTTCCTCAGATTTTAATGAAAATCTGTGTATAGATGTTATTTTATATGTATTTAAGTATTTGGTGTCAGAAAGACTGTAATTCATAATATTAACCGTTTAATTAGCACCTGGACTAATTATAATAAAATTTAAATGCTAATTACTCGAGTAGTTATACGAATTTTGAGATTTTGATCACAGATTCGTATTCAGGCATACATAAAACTATCGTATGCTGAAAATTTCAAGAAAATCTATTTTTTCAAAAAAATCATTAAAAATCCAAGGCTATAGCCTGGCATTTTTTTTGCTCAAATTTTCAACTTCCTCAGATTTTAATGAAAATCTGGGTATAGATGTTATTTTCTATTGTATTTAAGTATTTGGTGTCAGAACACTGTAATTCATAATTTCAACTCTTTGATTAGCATCTGGACTAATTATGATAATATTTAAATGCTAATTACTCGAGTAATTATACGAATTTTTAGGTTTTGATCACACATTCGTATTCAGGGTACATAAAACTATCTATGTCGATAATTTCCAAAAAATCTATTTTTTCAAAAAAATCATTAAAAATCCAAGGCTATAGCCTGGCATTTTTTTTGCTCAAAATTTCAACTTAGTCAGATTTTAATGAAAATCTGTGCATATATGTTTTTTTATATGGTATTTAAGTATTTGGAGTCAAAAGACTGTAATTCATAATACTAACCGTTTACTTAGCATCTGGACTAATTATAAAATTAAAATGCTAATTACTCGAGTAGTTATACGAATTTTGTGATTTTGATCACAGATTCATATTCAGCATACAAAAAACTATGTATGCTGAAAATTTCAAGAAAATCTATTTTTTCAAAAAAATCATTAAAAATCCAAGGCTATAGCCTGGCATTTTTTTTTGCTCAAATTTTCAACTTCCTCAGATTTTAATGAAAATCTGTGTATAGATGTTATTTTATATCATATTTAAGTATTTGGTGTCAAAAGACTGTACTTCATATGATTAACCGTTTAATTAGCACCTGGACTAATTATGATAGAATTTAAAGGCTAATTACTCGAGTAATAATACGAATTTTTAGATTTTGACCACACATTCGTATTTAGGGTACATAAAATATGTATGCTGAAAATTTCAAGAAAATAAATTTTTTCAAAAAAATCATTAAAAATCCAAGGCTATAGCCTGGCATTTTTTTCCTCAAATTTTCAACTTCCTCAGATTTTAATGAAAATCTGTGTATAGATGTTATTTTATACTGTATTTAAGTATTTGGTGTCAGAAGACTGTAATTCATAATTTTAACTCTTTGATTAGCATCTGGACTAATTATAATAAAATTTAAATGCTAATTACTCGAGTAATTATACGAATTTTTAGATTTTGACCACACATTCGTATTCAGGGTACATAAAACTATCTATGTTGAAAATTTCAAGAAAATCTATTTTTTCGAAAAATAATTAAAAATCCAAGGCTATAGCCTGGCATTTTTTTTGCTCAAATTTTCAAAATCCTCAGATTTTAATGAAAATCTGGGTATAGATGTTATTTTCTATTGTATTTAAGTATTTTGTGTCAGAACACTGTAATTCATAATCTTAACTCTTTGATTAGTATCTGGACTAATTATAATAAAATTTAAATGCTAATTACTCGAGTAATTATACGAATTTTTAGGTTTTGATCACACATTCGTATTCAGGGTACATCAAACTATCTATGTTGATAATTTCCAGAAAATCTATTTTTTCAAAAAATCATTAAAAATCCAAGGCTATAGCCTGGCATTTTTTTTTCTCAAATTTTCAACTTCCTCAGATTTTAACGAAAATCTGTGTATAGATGTTATTTTTTATTATATTTAAGTATTTGGTGTCAAAAGACTGTAATTCATAATCTTAACCGTTTAATTAGCACCTGGACTAATTATGATAAAATTTAAATGCTAATTACTCGAGTAGTTATACGAATTTTGAGATTTTGAGGACAGATTCGTATTCAGCATACATAAAACTATGTATGCTGAAAATTTCAAGAAAATCTATTTTTTCAAAAAAAATCATTAAATATCCAAGGCTATAGCCTGGCATTTTTTTTGCTCAAATTTTCAACTTCCTCAGATTTTAATGAAAATCTGTGTATAGATGTTATTTTATACTGTATTTAAGTATTTGGTGTCAGAAGACTGTACTTCATATGATTAACCGTTTAATTAGCACCTGGACTAATTATGATAGAATTTAAAGGCTAATTACTCGAGTAATAATACGAATTTTTACATTTTGACCACACATTCGTATTCAGGGTACATAAAACTATGTATGCTGAAAATTTCAAGAAAATCTATTTTTTCAAAAAAATCATTAAAAATCCAAGGCTATAGCCTGGAATTTTTTTTGCTCAAATTTTCAACTTCCTCATATTTTAATGAAAATCTGTGCATAGATGTTTTTTTATATGTTATTTAAGTAATTTGAGTCAAAAGACTGTAATTCATAATACTAACCGTTTAATTAGCACCTGGACTAATTATAAATTCAAAATGCTAATTACTCGAGTAGTTATACGAATTTTGAGATTTTGATTACAGATTCGTATTCAGCATACATAAAATTATGTATGCTGAAAATTTCAAGAAAATCTATTTTTTCAAAAAAAATCATTAAATATCCAAGGCTATAGCCTGGCATTTTTTTTTGCTCAAATTTTCAACTTCCTCAGATTTTAATGAAAATCTGGGTATAGATGTTATTTTCTATTGTATTTAAGTATTTGGTGTCAGAACACTGTAATTCATAATTTCAACTCTTTGATTAGCATCTGGACTAATTATGATAATATTTAAATGCTAATTACTCGAGTAATTATACGAATTTTTAGGTTTTGATCACACATTCGTATTCAGGGTACATAAAACTATCTATGTCGATAATTTCCAAAAAATCTATTTTTTCAAAAAAATCATTAAAAATCCAAGGCTATAGCCTGGCATTTTTTTTGCTCAAAATTTCAACTTCGTCAGATTTTAATGAAAATCTGTGCATATATGTTTTTTTATATGGTATTTAAGTATTTGGAGTCAAAAGACTGTAATTCATAATACTAACCGTTTACTTAGCATCTGGACTAATTATAAAATTAAAATGCTAATTACTCGAGTAGTTATACGAATTTTGTGATTTTGATCACAGATTCATATTCAGCATACAAAAAACTATGTATGCTGAAAATTTCAAGAAAATCTATTTTTTCAAAAAAATCATTAAAAATCCAAGGCTATAGCCTGGCATTTTTTTTGCTCAAATTTTCAACTTCCTCAGATTTTAATGAAAATCTGTGTATAGATGTTATTTTATATCATATTTAAGTATTTGGTGTCAAAAGACTGTACTTCATATGATTAACCGTTTAATTAGCACCTGGACTAATTATGATAGAATTTAAAGGCTAATTACTCGAGTAATAATACGAATTTTTAGATTTTGACCACACATTCGTATTTAGGGTACATAAAATATGTATGCTGAAAATTTCAAGAAAATAAATTTTTTCAAAAAAATCATTAAAAATCCAAGGCTATAGCCTGGCATTTTTTTCCTCAAATTTTCAACTTCCTCAGATTTTAATGAAAATCTGTGTATAGATGTTATTTTATACTGTATTTAAGTATTTGGTGTCAGAAGACTGTAATTCATAATTTAAACTCTTTGATTAGCATCTGGACTAATTATAATAAAATTTAAATGCTAATTACTCGAGTAATTATACGAATTTTTAGATTTTGACCACACATTCGTATTCAGGGTACATAAAACTATCGATGTTGAAAATTTCAAGAAAATCTATTTTTTTAAAAAAATAATTGAAAATCCAAGGCTATAGCCTGGCATTTTTTTTTCTCAAATTTTCAACTTCCTCAGATTTTAATGAAAATCTGGGTATAGATGTTATTTTCTATTGTATTTAAGTATTTTGTGTCAGAACACTCTAATTCATAATTTTAACTCTTTGATTAGCATCTGGACTAATCATAATAAAATTTAAATGCTAATTACTCGAGTAATTATACGAATTTTTAGGTTTTGATCACACATTCGTATTCAGGGTACATCAAACTATCTATGTTGATAATTTCCAGAAAATCAATTTTTTCAAAAAATCATTAAAAATCCAAGGCTATAGCCTGGCATTTTTTTTGCTCAAATTTTCAACTTGCTCAGATTTTAATGAAAATCTGTGCATAGATGTTTTTTTTATATGTTATTTATGTATTTGGAGTCAAAAGACTCTAATTCATAATACTAACCGTTTAATTAGCACATGGACTAATTATAATAAAATTTAAATGCTAATTACTCGTGTAGTTATACGAATATTGAGATTTTGATCGCAGATTCGTATTCAGCATACATAAAACTATCTATGTTGATAATTTCAAGAAAATCTATTTTTCAAAAAAATCATTAACAATCCAAGGCTATAGCCTGGCATTTTTTTTCCTGAAATTTTCAACTTCCTCAGATTTTAACGAAAATCTGTGTATAGATGTTATTTTTTATATATTTAAGTATTTGGTGTCAAAAGACTGTAATTCATAATCTTAACCGTTTAATTAGCACCTGGACTAATTATGATAAAATTTAAATGCTAATTACTCGAGTAGTTATACGAATTTTGAGATTTTGAGGACAGATTCGTATTCAGCATACATAAAACTATGTATGCTGAAAATTTCAAGAAAATCTATTTTTTCAAAAAAAATCATTAAATATCCAAGGCTATAGCCTGGCATTTTTTTTGCTCAAATTTTCAACTTCCTCAGATTTTAATGAAAATCTGTGTATAGATGTTATTTTATACTGTATTTAAGTATTTGGTGTCAGAAGACTGTACTTCATATGATTAACCGTTTAATTAGCACCTGGACTAATTATGATAGAATTTAAAGGCTAATTACTCGAGTAATAATACGAATTTTTACATTTTGACCACACATTCGTATTCAGGGTACATAAAACTATGTATGCTGAAAATTTCAAGAAAATCTATTTTTTCAAAAAAATCATTAAAAATCCAAGGCTATAGCCTGGAATTTTTTTTGCTCAAATTTTCAACTTCCTCATATTTTAATGAAAATCTGTGCATAGATGTTTTTTTATATGTTATTTAAGTAATTTGAGTCAAAAGACTGTAATTCATAATACTAACCGTTTAATTAGCACCTGGACTAATTCTAAATTTAAAATGCTAATTACTCGAGTAGTTATACGAATTTTGAGATTTTGATTACAGATTCGTATTCAGCATACATAAAATTATGTATGCTGAAAATTTCAAGAAAATCTATTTTTTCCAAAAAAATCATTAAATATCCAAGGCTATAGCCTGGCATTTTTTTTTGCTCAAATTTTCAACTTCCTCTAATGAAAATCTGTGTATAGATGTTATTTTTTAATCATATTTAAGTATTTGGTGTCAAAAGACTGTACTTCATAATATTAACCGTTTAATTAGCACCTGGACTAATTATAATAAAATTTAAATGCTAATTACTCGAGTAGTTATACGAATTTTTGAGATTTTGATCACAGATTCGTATTCACCATACATAAAGCTATGTATGCTGAAAATTTCAAGAAAATAAATTTTTTCAAAAAAATCATTAAAAATCCAAGGCTATAGCCTGGCATTTTTTTTGCTCAAATTTTCAACTTCCTCAGATTTTAATGAAAATCTGTGTATAGATGTTATTTTATACTGTATTTAAGTATTTGGTGTCAGAAGACTGTAATTCATAATTTTAACTCTTTGATTAGCATGTCGACTAATTATAATAAAATTTAAATGCTAATTACTCGAGTAATTATACGAATTTTTAGATTTTGACCACACATTCGTATTCAGGGTACATAAAACTATCTATGTTGAAAATTTCAAGAAAATCTATTTTTTTTTCTCAAATTTTCAACTTCCTCAGATTTTAATGAAAATCTGGGTATAGATGTTATTTTCTATTGTATTTAAGTATTTTGTGTCAGAACACTCTAATTCATAATTTTAACTCTTTGATTAGCATCTGGACTAATCATAATAAAATTTAAATGCTAATTACTCGAGTAATTATACGAATTTTTAGGTTTTGATCACACATTCGTATTCAGGGTACATCAAACTATCTATGTTGATAATTTCCAGAAAATCAATTTTTTCAAAAAATCATTAAAAATCCAAGGCTATAGCCTGGCATTTTTTTTGCTCAAATTTTCAACTTGCTCAGATTTTAATGAAAATCTGTGCATAGATGTTTTTTTTATATGTTATTTATGTATTTGGAGTCAAAAGACTCTAATTCATAATACTAACCGTTTAATTAGCACCTGGACTAATTATAATAAAATTTAAATGCTAATTACTCGTGTAGTTATACGAATATTGAGATTTTGATCGCAGATTCGTATTCAGCATACATAAAACTATCTATGTTGATAATTTCAAGAAAATCTATTTTTCAAAAAAATCATTAACAATCCAAGGCTATAGCCTGGCATTTTTTTTTGCTGAAATTTTCAACTTCCTCAGATTTTAACGAAAATCTGTGTATAGATGTTATTTTTTATTATATTTAAGTATTTGGTGTCAAAAGACTGTAATTCATAATCTTAACCGTTTAATTAGCACCTGGACTAATTATGATAAAATTTAAATGCTAATTACTCGAGTAGTTATACGAATTTTGAGATTTTGAGGACAGATTCGTATTCAGCATACATAAAACTATGTATGCTGAAAATTTCAAGAAAATCTATTTTTTCAAAAAAAATCATTAAATATCCAAGGCTATAGCCTGGCATTTTTTTTGCTCAAATTTTCAACTTCCTCAGATTTTAATGAAAATCTGTGTATAGATGTTATTTTATACTGTATTTAAGTATTTGGTGTCAGAAGACTGTACTTCATATGATTAACCGTTTAATTAGCACCTGGACTAATTATGATAGAATTTAAAGGCTAATTACTCGAGTAATAATACGAATTTTTACATTTTGACCACACATTCGTATTCAGGGTACATAAAACTATGTATGCTGAAAATTTCAAGAAAATCTATTTTTTCAAAAAAATCATTAAAAATCCAAGGCTATAGCCTGGAATTTTTTTTGCTCAAATTTTCAACTTCCTCATATTTTAATGAAAATCTGTGCATAGATGTTTTTTTATATGTTATTTAAGTAATTTGAGTCAAAAGACTGTAATTCATAATACTAACCGTTTAATTAGCACCTGGACTAATTATAAATTCAAAATGCTAATTACTCGAGTAGTTATACGAATTTTGAGATTTTGATTACAGATTCGTATTCAGCATACATAAAATTATGTATGCTGAAAATTTCAAGAAAATCTATTTTTTCAAAAAAAATCATTAAATATCCAAGGCTATAGCCTGGCATTTTTTTTTGCTCAAATTTTCAACTTCCTCAGATTTTAATGAAAATCTGGGTATAGATGTTATTTTCTATTGTATTTAAGTATTTGGTGTCAGAACACTGTAATTCATAATTTCAACTCTTTGATTAGCATCTGGACTAATTATGATAATATTTAAATGCTAATTACTCGAGTAATTATACGAATTTTTAGGTTTTGATCACACATTCGTATTCAGGGTACATAAAACTATCTATGTCGATAATTTCCAAAAAATCTATTTTTTCAAAAAAATCATTAAAAATCCAAGGCTATAGCCTGGCATTTTTTTTGCTCAAAATTTCAACTTCGTCAGATTTTAATGAAAATCTGTGCATATATGTTTTTTTATATGGTATTTAAGTATTTGGAGTCAAAAGACTGTAATTCATAATACTAACCGTTTACTTAGCATCTGGACTAATTATAAAATTAAAATGCTAATTACTCGAGTAGTTATACGAATTTTGTGATTTTGATCACAGATTCATATTCAGCATACAAAAAACTATGTATGCTGAAAATTTCAAGAAAATCTATTTTTTCAAAAAAATCATTAAAAATCCAAGGCTATAGCCTGGCATTTTTTTTGCTCAAATTTTCAACTTCCTCAGATTTTAATGAAAATCTGTGTATAGATGTTATTTTATATCATATTTAAGTATTTGGTGTCAAAAGACTGTACTTCATATGATTAACCGTTTAATTAGCACCTGGACTAATTATGATAGAATTTAAAGGCTAATTACTCGAGTAATAATACGAATTTTTAGATTTTGACCACACATTCGTATTTAGGGTACATAAAATATGTATGCTGAAAATTTCAAGAAAATAAATTTTTTCAAAAAAATCATTAAAAATCCAAGGCTATAGCCTGGCATTTTTTTCCTCAAATTTTCAACTTCCTCAGATTTTAATGAAAATCTGTGTATAGATGTTATTTTATACTGTATTTAAGTATTTGGTGTCAGAAGACTGTAATTCATAATTTAAACTCTTTGATTAGCATCTGGACTAATTATAATAAAATTTAAATGCTAATTACTCGAGTAATTATACGAATTTTTAGATTTTGACCACACATTCGTATTCAGGGTACATAAAACTATCGATGTTGAAAATTTCAAGAAAATCTATTTTTTAAAAAAATAATTGAAAATCCAAGGCTGGCATTTTTTTTGCTCAAATTTTCAACTTCCTCAGATTTTAATGAAAATCTGGGTATAGATGTTATTTTTTATTGTATTTAAGTATTTGGTGTCAGAACACTGTAATTCATAATTTTAACTCTTTGATTAGCATCTGGACTAATTATAATAAAATTTAAATGCTAATTACTCGAGTAATTATACGAATTTTTAGGTTTTGATCACACATTCGTATTCAGGGTACATAAAACTATCTATGTTGATAATTTCCAGAAAATCAATTTTTTCAAAAAATCATTAAAAATCCAAGGCTATAGCCTGGCATTTTTTTTTGCTGAAATTTTCAACTTGCTCAGATTTTAATGAAAATCTGTGCATAGATGTTTTTTTTTATATGGTATTTAAGTATTTGGAGTCAAAAGACTGTAATTCATAATACTAATCGTTTAATTAGCACCTGGACTAATTATGATAAAATTTAAATGCTAATCACTTGGGTAGTTTACGAATTTTTAGATTTTGATCACAGATTCGTATTCAGCATACATAAAACTATCTCTGAAAATTTCTAGAAAATCTATTTTTTCAAAAAATCAAAAAAATCTATGGCTTGTAGCCTCTCACTTTTTTTGCTCAAATTTTCAACTTCCTCAGATTGTAATGAAAATCGGTGTATGGATGTTATTTTATATTGTATTTAAGTATTTGGTGTCAAAAGACTATAATTCACAACATCAACCGTTTAATTATCATAAATTGTTATAAAATTCAAATGCTAATTACTTTAGTAGTTATACGAATTTTTAGATTTTGACCACACATTCGTATTCAGGGTACATAAAACTATCTATGATGAAAATTTCAAGAAAATCTATTTTTTCAACTTCCTCAGATTTTAAAGAAAATCTGTGTATAGATGTTATTTTAAATGGCATTCAAGTATTTGGAGTCAAAAGACTGTAATTCATAATATTAACCGTTTAATTAGCACCTGGACTAATTATGATAATATTTAGATGCTAATTACTCGAACAGTTATACGAATTTTTAATTTTGACCACAGATTCGTATTCAGCATACATAAAACATTGTATGCTGAAAATTTTAGGAAAATCTTTTTTCCAAAAAATCAAGAAAAATCCAAGGCTATATAACCTGGCATTTTTTTTCCTAATATTTTCAACTTCCTCAGATTTTAATGAAAATCTGTGTATAGATGTTATATTGTATTTAAGTATTTCGTGTCAAAAGACTGTAATTCATAATGTTAGCCGTTTGATTAGCACCTGGAATAATTATGATAAAATTTAAATGCTAATTACTCGTGCAGTTATACGAATTTTTATATTTTGACCACACATTCGTATTCAGGGCACATGTAAGTGTCAATATTGAAAATTTCAAGAAAATCTATTTTTTCAAATAAATCAAGAAAAATCCCAGGCTATAGCCTTGCATTTTTTTTTTTCAAATTTTCAACTTCCTCAGATTTTAATGAAAATCTGTGTATAGATGTTATTTTATATGGTATTTATGTATTTGGAGTCAAAAGACTGTAATTCATAATACTAACCGTTTAATTAGCAATTGGACTAATTATGAAAAAATTTAAATGCTAATTACTCGAGTAGTTAAACGAATTTTTAGATTTTGACCAAACATTCTTATTTAGGGTACATAAAAGTATCTATATTGAAGATTTCAAGAAAATCTATTTTTTCAAAAGAATCAAGAAAAATCCAGTGCTATAGCCTGGCAATTTTTTTGCTCAAATTTTCAACTTCTTCAGATTTTAATGAAAATCTGTGTATGGATGTTATATTGTCTTTAAGTATTTGGTGTCAAAAGACTGTAATACATGATATCAACTGTTTAATTAGCACCTGGACTAATTATGATAAAATTTAAATGCTAGTTACTCGAGTAATTATACGATTTATTAGATTTTTACCACATATTCGTATTCAGGGTACATAAAACAATCTATTTTAAAAATTTCAAGAAAATCTATATTTTCAAAAGAATCAAGAAAAATCCTAGGCTATAGCCTGGCATTTTTTATGCTCAAATTTTCAACTTCCTCAGATTTTAATGAAAATCTGTAAATAGATGATATTTCATATGGTATTCAAGTATTTGGAGTCAAAAGACTGTAATTCATAATATTAACCGTTTAATTAGCACCTGGACTAATTATGATAAAATTTAAATGCTAATTACTCGAGTAGTTATCCGAATTTTTAGATTTTGACCACAAATTCTTATTCAGCATACATAAAACTATGTATGCTGAAAATTTCAAGAAAATCTATTTTTTTCAAAAAAAAATCATTAAAAATCCAAGGCTATAGCCTGGCATTTTTTGTTACTCAAATTTTCAACTTCCTCAGATTTTAATGAAAATCTGTGTATAGATGTCATTTTATATGGTATTCAAGTATTTGGAGTCAAAAGACTATAATTCATAATATTAACCGTTGAATTAGCACCTGGACTAATTATGATAAAATTTAAATGCTATATACTCGAGTAGTTGTACGAATTTTTATATTTTGACCATAGATTCGTATTCAGCATACATAATACTATGTATGCTGAAAAGTTCAATAAAATCTATTTTTTCAATAAAATCATTAAAAATCCCAGGTTATAGCCTGGCATTTTTTGCTCAAATTTTGAACTTCCTCAGATTTTAATGAAAATCTGTGTATAGATGTTATTTTATATTGTCTTTAATTATTTGGTGTCAAAAGACTGTAATTCATAATATTAACCGTTTAATTAGCATCTGGACTAATTATAAAATTTAAATGCTAATTACTCGAGTAATTATAAGAATTTTTATATTTTGACCACACATTCGTATTCAGGGTACATGTAAGTGTCTATGTTGAAAATTTCAAGAAAATCTATTTTTTTCAAAAAATGAAGAAAAATCCAAGGCTATAATAGCCTGGCATTTTTTTTGCTCAAATTTTCAACCTCCTCAGATTTTAATGAAAATCTTTGTATAGATGTTATTTTATATGGTATTTATCTATTTGGAGTCAAAAGACTGTAATTCATAATATTAACCGTTTAATTAGCACCTGGACAAAGTATGATAAAATTTAAATGCTAATTACTCGAGTAGTTATACGAATTTTTAGATTTTGACCACACATTCGTATTCAGGGTACATAAAACTATGTTGAAAAATTCAAGAAAATCTATTTTTTCAAAAAAATGAATTAAAATCCAAGGCTATATAGCCTGGCATTTTTTTTTTTTTAGATTTTCAACTTCCTCAGATTTTAATGAAAATCTTTGTATAGATGTTATTTTATATGGTATTTAAGTATTTGGAATTAAAAAGACTGTAATTCATAATATTAACCGTTTATTTAGCACCTGGACTAATTATGTTAGAATTTAAATGCTAATTACTCGAGTAGTTAAACGAATTTTTAGATTTTGAACACAGATTCGTATTCAGCATACATAAAACTATCTCTGCAGAAAATTTCAAGAAAATCTATTTTTTCAAAAAAAAATCATTAAAAATCCTAGGCTATAGCCTGGCATTTTTTTTGCTCCAGTTTTGAACTTCCTCAGATGTTAATGAAAATCTGTGTATAAATGTTATTTTATATTGTATTTAAGTATTTGGTGTCAAAAGACTGTAATTCATAATATTAATCGTTTAATTAGCACCTGGACTAATTATAAAATTTAAATGCTAATTACTCGAGTAATTATACGAATTTTTAGATTTTGACCACACATTCGTATTCAGGATACATAAAACTATCTATGTTGAAAATCTCAAGATAATTTTTTTTTTTTTTTTTTTGCTCAGATTTTCAACTTCCTCAGATTTTAATGAAAATCTGTGTATAGATGTTATTTTATATGGTATTTAAGTATTTGGAGTCAAAAGACTGTAATTCATAATATTAACCGTTTAATTAGCACCTGGACTAATTATAAAAATTTAAATGCTAATTACTCGAGTAGTTATACGAATTTTGTGATTTTGATCACAGATTCGTATTCAGCATACATAAAACTATGTATGTTGAAAATTTCAAGAAAATCTATTTTTTCAAAAAAATCATTAAAAATCCAAGGCTATAGCCTGGCATTTTTTTTTGCTCAAATTTTCAACTTCCTCAGATTTTAATGAAAATCTGTGTATAGATAGTTATTTTATATCATATTTATGTATTTGGTGTCAAAAGACTGTACTTCATATGATTAACCGTTTAATTAGCACCTGGACTAATTATGATAGAATTTAAAGGCTAATTACTCGAGTAATAATACGAATTTTTAGATTTTGACCACAGATTTGTATTCAGCATACATAAAACTATCTATGCTGAAAATTTCAAGAAAATCTATTTCTTCAAAAAAATCATGAAAAATCCTAGGCATTTTTTTGCTAAAATTTTCAACTTCCTCAGATTCTAATGACAATCTGTGTATAGATATTTTATATGGTATTTAAGTATTTGTAGTCAAAAGACTGTAATTCATAATATTAACCGTTTAATTAGCACCTGGACTAATTTTGATAAAATTTAAATGCTAATTACGCGAGTAATTATACGAATTTTTTCATTTTGACCACAGATTCGTATTCAGCATACATAAAAGTATCTATGGTGAAAATTTCAAGAAAATCTATTTTTTCAAAAAAAAAAAAGAAAAATCCAGAAAAATCCACGGCAATGGCCTTGGATTTTTTTGCTCAGATTTTCAACTTCCCCAAATTTTAATGATCTAATTCAGGGTCGAGTGCAAGTCATGTGTATCTTCTTGCACGTCTGAGAGGCAGTCCTGTCTGAGAGGCAGTCCTGACACTGATAAAAGATATGGATGGATTGTTTCCCGTCATAACCCTGGTGATTAAGATCGGCTTCACTGAGACTTCGCCTCGGCTCCAAGCACGACTGATATTAATTGCACTTTCTGAGTCATGTTAAAAGTTGTATAGTTATTTTATTGTAGATGAGACTACGCGAGCAACTAAATCAAGGCTATATATATATATATATATATATATATATATATATATATATATATATATATATATATACTATTCGCCATTTCCCGCGTTAGCGAGGTACCGTTAAGAACAGAGGACTGAGCCTTTGAGGGACTATCTTCACTTGGTCCCCTTCTCTGTTCCTTCTTTTGAGAAATGAAAAACGAGAAGGGAGGATTTACAGTACCCCGCTCCTTCCCCTTTTAGTCGCATATCCCCAGGGATATATGCCCTCGACACCGTGAATACCTCCGTCAGTAGCGCCTCTCCTCACCACTGTATGCGCTTTTCTCTCCTCGCTACACAAACGTCTGTGCTGCTGATCTCTTCCACTACTGCAAATAGCCTCGTGAGGACTCGCTAGTCTGTTGTTGTTGTTTTGAACTGATTTATATTCCCTCGTAAGTTGGACATTATATCGCCTCCTATTTCCCTCTGGTAAAATTTTGTAGAAGCTGTCTCCCCAGTATGATAGCCAGAGTCCGCATGGTTTCAACCCTTTTCTATTGGTAGGAGCTTGGCCATTCTTTGGGGTAGATTTTACTATATATCTATCTGACCGCTTCGGCGTTCCCTAGCGCCGCCTGTAGGTAGCGACGTCGCGAGTGGAAAGCCACCTTGGGCCAGGTTACATCGAAGTCAGTGGACGGATAGCAGCAAAGTCTCGTTGAGGGACTTTTTACTCCAAAGGAGTCCATCCTTGCCCTGCTGCTGGTTGCAACGTAGCATTGAAATTGCAGTTTAGTGAATAGGGCTCTTGTGGGTTACATGATTAAAAAGTCTGACCACAAGTGCAATTTATCCAGATTCCGTTGGAAGTCGCCGCTCTAAGTATTGATCTGTAGATCTCTCGTTGACTTAGGAGCACCACCAGCAAATCATACTCGGGGATGATTCGGCTCCATCCAGAAACAGCAACGACATGAATCTGAAAATACAATTGGTTTCAGCACTGCGCCCTATGGACCTCCGCTTGTATAATCTACAGATTGAAAAGCTGTCTCTTATACGTGTTTTCTGCAACCATTTAGTTCAGTAATTTCGATCTATTGAGGTAGTCCTTCCCTATGACTAATATGGGATTTTATCTCTTTGATAATCTTTGAGATTCTGTGCCAAAGCCATATACTCGTCCCACACTGCACAAGACACCTGCCTTCCATCATTTTCCAAAATATCACTATAATCTTTCTCAGAAGTCGGAGATGTGCTATGTTTTCTTCTCCCTGAATTCATCCAAGAGCATCTTTTAAGTAACACTTTGTCAGTGCATTTTAACTTGTTCGCCTGTTACCTAACCAAGGTAGAGGTTCAAGTCCAATTCCCCTTGTCACCTTCCTTGATCGTAACAATGCCATTTAGCCTAACCACTGCATGAGAGCAGCAACCCCTCTTATTAATCATCCTAAACAATATGTACATACTGACCTATTAAGGCATTTCCACAGAATATTTCGCGAAGCACAGTCTTATATATGGACTTCATAAATCCCTCTTTTTTTTTAAGTTCGTCTTCTGGTGTAGGTGCTTTTTAAAGTCGCGCTTTTTATCGACAGTTTTAAAGTTCAAGGGGTCGTGAACCCATTGTGGTAATGACCTCTTGAAACTCTGCGTTAAGCTCTGTATAGAATAACCTTATCTGTCTTGGTCACTTTACCTTCAAACTTCTTCAGTCTAATTATCTGATCCCTGATTGATAATCTAAAAGTGATTGATCTTCAGAACAGATATGAACGATCCTTTAGTTTTGCCTAGAGATTTCTTTCAGATATCTCTCTCATTTCCCCTGTTACTCTCTTTTCTCATGTTAGTGAATTTACCCTTTTATTTTCACTTGCCTTTCGAATGCTACCTAGCTGCTGCGTCATCTTGCCTCGTTTCTCCTTCCGTATTACTGTTAGGTCTTCCCATTTCGATCCTCTTTGCTTATGATCAATATGTTTTCCCATTTCTCTTCTCCCTCTTTATTGCTGTCAAGTCTTCCCATTTCGTTCCTCCTTACTTATTGGTGTTGTGTCTTCCCATTCGTTCCTCCTTACTTATTGATGTTGTGTCTTCCCATTTCGTTTCTCTTTACTTACTATCGCTCTGTCTTCTCATTTCGATCTTACTTGCATTATTCCTTCTTATAGTTCACGTATTCTGCCCGTCACATGAATCATTCATCATTCCTCTATTCTCCTATTCCCGCTGACATTTCCTATTACTTTTGACTGGCCCTTTCATCCCATCCTACATTCGCTGCTCCTTCTCATCCACCTCATGCTTCAGGCTGGTCCATTTATCTCACACTTCACACACAGATTGTTGCAACGTCTGCTCTGTTTTCGGTCTCTGGTATTCAACCTCCCAATCTCCTGTTTCTGAAGAAATGGTTGAAGTTCATCATAGTTCTTCCTCCTCCTCGTACGTCCTCCCGTTAATGGACTCCTCCTCATTTTTTCTCTCTCCCCCTCCCTCATATTTATGCGTATTCTCATCCCGTGAACTTCATGATCGTTTTGCCTAAGTGCAGGCAGCCCCAGATGTGATGTTTTCAAGCTGATGTAAGTAGAGATTAAATCCCATCCTTAATGGCATTCGGTGCCTCTCTGATCCTAATGTGCTCAGTGGCATTCATTCCACATCTTAAATCATAAACAGTCTTCTCTCGAATGTTTCATACATAGAGTTTAATACGCTAAGCAAACACACACACTCTCTCTCCCTCTCTCTCTCTCATATATATATATATATATATATATATATATATATATATGTATATATATATAAAGTAACCTTTTGGTTCATTTTCGCCCTGGTGGTGTCGACTGTGTAGCTTGGGTTCGATTCCCGGTGCTGGCAGACAGGTATCTAGAGGCAAAAAGATGGTCTAACGCTTGTGTTTAGTTTACTTTAGTTTGCCGACCAGCTGGTAAAATAGCAACAGTGTAAATCTTGCTTTGGTTTTGGAAAAAGAAGTTTCTGGTAAAAGGCTGAAGTTCTACCGATTTGCATGTCTTTTTTAGCTTGCTGACGGGGACCCGGGTCCTTACAGAGGTGTTTGAATACACCTCGGGTGAAGCTCGTAGTAATTTGGGAGGATATGACAGTGGCAGAGATCAGACGCCAAGAGATTCATGTCGTTCGAGTGAGAATATATACCCTGAACCAACTGAGATATACCATTTAACTATGTATGAAATTTTGGAGGGGTAGATAATGTTAGTCATGGACTTCAAGCAAAGTATTTGTTATTAGACAAGTCTCTGGTGCTGCTTTCATCTGGGATATTACTCCGTATGCTGAAAGTCGTACTGTAGAAATAAGTTCTTTCCTTCATTTGAAGTGAAACGTTTGCCAGTAAGTTTGAATCCATAGCTCCTAATGAAATCGGACAAATCTTGCTTTAGATATCACCGTAGATTACGAATATCGACGCCTTTGAAGATTTGAAATTATCTGTATCGAATCCCCTTTTGAACTTAAGTTTAGGTGTGATGTAGCTGGGTGACCGTAACACTCGTGTGTCATCTATTTGCTCAGTCTATTGGTTTGTTTATATTGGTTTGCAGCTGTGTGTAGTCTCCGTTAAAACGTTGTTTACTTGTTTGTCATTATCTGTGAATTTTTGATAACTTACACCTCCATTACCAGCGTCACTGATTTATGCTGAGAAAGAGAAGCGGTCCCAAGATTGATCCCTGTGGCACGCCACTTCTTACGTCTAAAAGTCCTGAAGTATGCTAGTTGAGCATTACTGTTTTGTTTGCTACCAGTCAACCGATCTTGTAGTCACTGATGTACAACGCCATCTGTATACCCTGTAACTTGGTATTTGCAAGTAACTTTTGATGTGGGACTTTATCAAATCTTTTCCAAAAATAACATGAAATAAATTTGGCAGATTTGTTAGACATGAACGATACCGTTGTTCTTAAGACTTCCATAGTTCATTATGCTCTAAGAAAATGACGCTGTTGAATACTGTAAGTGGACTAGAATTCCAGGCGTTGCTGTTGGCAAGAAATTGCACTAAGCACAACGTATGTTAGAGTATCAAGTACAGGACGTTGCGGGCGGTGAACGAATACTTGAGCTCAATTTGCCAAAGAACGTTTGCAAATCTCCTTTACTACCTGATAAATTCACTCTCCAACATGCACTGAGCTGTAATTTTGGGTATTACATTATACAAGATGTATTACCCTCTTCACTCAGAGGTCAAATGGATGAATGATATAATACATGATTTATGAGGAGCTGTCTCTTAGGAAAAAGGAACACATAAAACTCGCTGTTTGAGAAAGAAATGAAAGGAAGTGAGTGTGACAGATATTTTGACTCGTTAAACATCAACTTACACTTTCTTGTGATACTGAAGACTCCGGTTATGGAGAAAAGCTCCCTTCGTAGCTAGTCTCTTCTCATTTCTATCTCCTTTTTTTTGTAGAGAGACAAATATTCTTGTATTTTGATATTCAACTTGTATTCACATGACGAACAATCCCGCTACCCTAACGCTGTAAACCTTTTCAATAAGGACAGTAGAGCGTTACCCCTGTTATCAGTGGCTCGGTGTCACGCTAGCTTTTCGTAAACAGATGATAATGAAATAAATGACTATCAGTAAATGCCCTCTGGCGTATTAAAAGATGAAAGGTGTTTTTCAGGACAGAACCACATTCAATTTTTAGTGTCTGTTTGTACGCTGAATATTTGATTGACATTTGTGTGTTGCAGAGAGAGAGTTTTACACTCGTGTTGCCTCATCCCTTACCCTTGTGTGTGTGTGTGTGTGTGTGTGTATATATATATATATATATATATATATATATATATATATATATATATATATATATATATACGCCATGTCTTTACTCCTGTGTGTGTATGAATGCAGACAAGTATATTTGCACATGTATGTGCGTCAATATATACATGTGTAGATTTGTTTTTTATTCCGTGTATGTTTACGTACGTGTGTGATTGATTTGACCAATTACATATTTGTAATCACATATTTGTGCTATACGGGGAGGGATTTTTGTACTCGTGGAAACCCCATCTCTTCACGGAATCTTGCTTCTGGGTCTTGGAGGTACAGTGGGTGAGGCGGGTCATGGCTGGTGACGCTCTCGAGGTTCTTGGTGATGGATTTTGGTTAGTGATGGTTCCTCTGGTTCTTGGTGATGGATATGCAGGGTTGTGGTTAGTGATGGTTCCTCTGGTTCTTGGTGATGGATATGCAGAATTGTGGTTAGTGATGGTTCCTCTGGTTCTTGGTGATGGATATGCAGGGTTGTGGTTAGTGATGGTTCCTCTGGTTCTTGGTGATGGATATGCAGGGTTGTGGTTAGTGATGGTTCCTCTGGTTCTTGGTTGAGATGTGTGGCTGTTCTTGGTTGTGGGTTCCTGAAGTTCCCGAGCGACAGATCTTTGCCATTTTTTCGGAAACAGGTGTAAAAGAAATAATATTACAATAACCATAATTACTGGGTGAAATGTTTCAGTGATCTATCCCTTCGTTTTACACTTCTGAGATCCTTCGTCTCGGTGGTCCGGCGTGAACTACCAAATCACCCACTAGATAGAACACCTCCTTTGTCAATAAAGGTGCGTACGTTTTGTTTCACCTCCTCATCATTTAATTAACACGTCATTAACGAGGAGCTACTGATCAACAACGCTTCCCCTCTATGTACATGATAAAATACTGAGCTAATCATGTCTAGTTGCCTTAGAACTGTTCCCTCAAGCCATCTTCTCATTATGTGATTAATTTCCACTAACTGTGTATGACTTCAGTTCCCTGTCTCTTGATTAGACCCCAACTCTGGAGTACAGGTTGGCTGAGCACGAGTTGTATTTCGCGTTTTAGTTTTGATTTTAAATCTAGTTATTTTCGGTAATTGCCTTTTGTCATGGTTGCAGTAGCTTTTGATTAGAATATCTTTTTATCGTTTTAACAGATAAGCCATGTGTATATTACTCTCATTATTTATTATTACTATGATTATTTTCATTACCATCCATATATGATCCCAGGCCTCCCTTCGATATAGGAGCTCTCTGATCTTCACGGCTTCGCTACTTCTTATAGTAGGAAAATCATGGACCCCTTTTGGAGTGAGAATTGTTTCTCGACGAGACTATACTCCCTTTCGTCAATAGACGATGATACAGCCTCGCCGCAGGTGACTGTTTTCTTACGCGTCCACACGCACCTCTCCCAAATTCCTGCTTCAGCAGCAGTGCTATCCCTTCCTTAGCTCTTGCCCTTCTCACCAACCCTTGACTTTACTCCTCTTTACCTTTGAGCTTTCTTTCACTCAGAGCCGGAACATCCAGGTTTCTTTCCTTAAACATGCTACCTATCTTTCCTTCTTCTCACCTTCGTTAAATCCACACACTTTTAGACATCCTAGCCTGATCTAACGAGGAGAATGAGCATTCCCCTCTGAGCTTCTTCTTCTGTTCCATCCTTTAGAAATTTAAATGCTAAAAGGGGTAACTGTGTTATTGGTTGGCTAATTAGGATGTTCTATGTACGTAAATGGTAAAATGAGGCTTGGTAATGTCCATAATGGTCAAATTGGAGAAGTTAAGTGCAAGTAATCGCAGGCAAATTACTTTTGATTCAACGTTCGGCAACTTTTTAAAAGGTGATCTGCATGAAGGTCGTGAAAAATACCAGATTTAAGACTTCACAGTTTTACTGATCGTACTGTTTTTGGCAGGCAAATCTGGGATGATATCAGCAGTGAAACTGGCTAAAAAAAAAAAGTTACCCATCTCAAACTACGTTTTCTGTGATCAACTAGTTCCTAAGGTCATTTGGTCACCAGTCAGGTGGCTACGTGGTATTCGAGTCTTGTTCACAGAAAACGTCATCTGAGATAGGTAACTTTTCAGGCAAAAGAGGTGTAACAGTGTTAGTCACTGGTTATCATTCATATCCTCCAGGGTTCGATCCTAGGTAGACAGTGTTGAAATGGCTTCCATCGATTCCATTTTGTTTCAGTTTAAGAGTCGAACCTTCCCAGTGTGACGGCGGGTTCCTCACTACGTCACAGGTCGCCAGTCAGGCGAAGTGTTGTCTCGATTGTTAACCACAGAAGACGTGGTCTGAGGTGGTTAACTTTTTTTGAAACCAACCTTGGTGTAAATGGGCTTGATTACTAGTTACCATTCTTATGGTTCTGGGTTCGATCCCAGACACTCGATGGTGAATTGGCTTATATATATATATATATATATATATATATATATATATATATATATATATATATATATATATATATACATATATATAATGTGAAGCCACCTCTCATCTGTTTGATAACACATATACAGGGCAGACGGAGAGTGGGTGTTCTGTTGGAGCTGCCTGACTTTGTATATGCCCCACGTATGAAGCTGGAATCCACCTGTGAGAGAACCAAGACTGATCCGATCGTCTCTTCCTTTGTCCTTGAATGCGATTCCTGACCTCTGGTACGGGGGATATAGGATTAAGGATTTTTTCTGAACTTCTCTATTAACTTTACGTGATGCTGTCGATCCTGAGTTATGGAAGCAGGGCATTTAGAGCTTGCAGACAAGAAAGTGATCTCTAAGTGGCTGGCTAGATCATGTGCTGGTAGCAATGGCCTCCTGCTGCTGTTTGCTGGCAGAATACAGTATCTGGACGCGAGTTGTTGACATCCTTTCTCCGTCCCCACAGATACTGGCTTAATTGGTGACCGTTCCCTCCCCCCTCCTCGCTCACTGAGAGAGAGAGAGAGAGAGAGAGAGAGAGAGAGAGAGAGAGAGAGAGAGAGAGAGAGAGAGAGAGACCACATACATTGATCAACAACTGTGAGTCATACATTATGAACCTCATATGAGTGCCGGAAAAGCCTCCCCTTTAACCCAACCAGTGGGTCAGCTGCCCCACACACACATCACAGCTGCACGGGTATAGCTATTTCTCTTCTTTGTCCCTCGCTTCCATACTCACCCCCTGGTCACTAGCTGCACTTCTATGGGTCGTTCAAAGTTAGGTCTTCCGAGAGCTCTAGTTCCATTTCTGAGTGAATTCGTTTCGTAGACCAGTGGTATGGATGTTCACCCTACCTCTTTGTTGCTTCGTCCTGATACCATTCCATTCTGAACCTTTACTTCCACTCTTGCTCCCATCTCCTAATACCACGTCACTTGGGGCATACACCTCCTTATTTCCATGTCCTCATACCACGTCACTTGGGACATACACCTCCTTATTTCCATGCCCTCATACCACGTCACTTGGGATATACACCTCCTTATTTCCATGTCCTCATACCACGTCACTTGGGACATACACCTCCTTATTTCCATGTCCTCATACCACGTCGTCTACATATTTAACTCCCTTGAAGCTATGCAACAATGGCATGTCAATCTGGACATTTACCCCCTTATCATGTCTTGATATAGACAGTGTCGACTGGAACGTTTACCCCTTATTTAACCATTACCTAATACCACACCATCCGGACATTTACCTCCTTGTTACCTCGTCCTAATACTCGCGTTTCGAAGCCTTTTCATCCTGGTTGCTCTGTCGCACTATTTCAATACACTGCTTTGGTCTTAATGACACAATATCTCTTTTTATCTCTGTCTTTTGGTTTTTTTTTTGCACTTTTCGTTCAGCCTGGAATTCTATTTCTATTACCTTTTTTTTCTTTGTCATTTTGTTTCACTGCTTCCGTTTTCAGTTACCTGTCTCGTATTCTCTTTGCGTCAAGGGTTGATGGTTTTACAGGTTATGTGTAGATGTTGTCCAGTGCCTCGTCTCTCTCTCTCTCTCTCTCTCTCTCTCTCTCTCTCTCTCTCTCTCTCTCTCTCTCTCTCTCTCTCTGCGTCATCTCAGGATTCGTGCGTCTTGTTCCCTTGCCTCAGCATCCCCAGATTCGTATCCCTAGTCTCAGCATCCCAGATTTACGTCGCCTTGTCTCAATATCCCAGCATCTTGTCCTCTTGTCACAGTATCCCAGGATTTTGTTCCCTCGTTATTATCCTATAAGCATCTTTCTTGCCTACTTATCCCAATACCTTACCTCCTTATCCCAACATCCCTACATCTTGCCTCATCAACCCAACATCTTCTGTTCACCCTCTCGTTCCATCGCTCCCCACATCTTAATCAAGTCCTCCATACGACACCACCTCCTCGCCTCTCGTCAATAGCCACAAAACTAACAAGTTAAACTCTTTAGACGAAAAAGAAAATAATAGAAATCAAACAGAAATATCAAAGAGACCATTAAAAAAAAACACGCACACACACACACTCAAAAAAAGCTAACAACGTCAATTCTCCTTAAAAGAAATGCTCGAATAAATGAGGTTAGACATTCAGGAATAGGCTGTCGCAGACTGACTCTCCGTCGGAAGCGGCTCACTATTCATACACTGTGTTTAAGTGGAGGGAGAGGACGAGGAGGAGGGAGACAGAGAGAGAGAGAGAGACTGTGAGATGAGACCTTAAGATGCTTTCTTAATGATGCGTCATTTTCTCTTGAGGGTGGAGAGATCAACGGAGGGAAAAAGGAGCGAAAAGGAGAGAGGTGAAGTGAGTGTGTGTGAGGGTGTGTGTGTGTATGCGTGTTATTGAAGGGCCCTGGGTGATACAAGCTCTGAATGACTCCCTGAAAGATCATTTGTCAATGGTAAGCTGGAGAGCTCCACCGCTTTAGGCAAGAGGGAGTCGGCATTTACGGCTGCTCGTAACTTTTTCAACTATTTACGTGCTACAAGTCTTGGTGTATATATATATATATATATATATATATATATATATATATATATATATATATATATGTAATGACTTGTTTACCAAATGGCGTATTAGCTACGTCTCTTCGTTGTATATCAACTGACTTATATTTCTTTCTTGTATCTCCCCTGATGATGTGATTATTACTCGAAAGTGCACTTGGGAACTTATAGTGTTTCATTTCCCCGTGGACTCGTAGGAATATATATATATATATATATATATATATATATATATATATATATATATATATATATATCATAAATGAGGTTCCCTGGTTAGATTTCTAGTATCCTGTGTCTTTCAAGCAAACGGAGAAATGAAACAAGATACAACACTGAAACTGGACTGTTTTCGAATGCATTCCACAATCTACGCCATATTTCTTTCCGGCTTCACGAAGCAGTAAGGAGGAATTACCAATGAAATACAGAGGTTCGTAGGTGCGCCACTCAGGTCTCATGACTTCGAAACGAAAAGTTTCGAACCGTCCCCTCCCCACCTCGAGATTCTCATTCATGACCCAGTGTCAAGTGTTAACAAACTCGAGAGCGTGAGGTGGAGCGCCCTACGAGGAATAGGATACTTCAGTATGGCTCCATCATTATCATCATGACGCCCTCGAGTTTAGAAAAAAAAAAGAGACAAACGCGCGAATTCTTGCCAGCGGATAGATCCTTCATCAATGACGTAGTCATTCTTTTCGTTTCTGAAGGGAATCGCTCGAAGGGTCAGGTTGGCTGATGGCGACATAATGAGGAAATGCTGAGAGATAATTATCTTCCCTGTCTCATTACTGTCAGCCTGTTCATATCTCTGTGCGTGTCTGTCTGTCATATACTCTGTCAACTCCGTCTGTGCGTTGAAACGCCACTGGAGGAAGGGTGAGTCAGTGAGTAGAGGACCGGAAGAGAAGAGATGAGTGATTAATGAATGTGATATGAGACGGTGTCGCGTTGATGGCTCTCCCTCCCTCCTCCTGTGTGGAGGTCGCGCTAGGCTTGATCAAGGCACCATTATGATAGCGTGATCTCTCTCTCTCTCGTGCATTTTGGAGTGTCTGAGGCGGAGGTTATAAGCCAAAAGGGAAGGAACGTGAACACGGAGGATTCTCCTCTCCCTCTCTCTTCCTGCATGTATCTCTCTGACATGATACAACTAAGTTTGACCAGGGTCTCTCTCTCTCTCTCTCTCTCTCTCTCTCTCTCTCTCTCTCTCTCTCTCTCTCTCTCTCTCTCCCCAGCATTACTGCAATCCTGCCGAGTTGAAGCAATATCCTCAATTGCATATGTTGAGACTCTTGGGCCAAATGGGGCAGAACTCGTTGAATTAACCGGTGGGTAAAAATGTGGCGCCTCTGTACATATTGAGCTTAGCGTTTGTACACGGCGGTGGGAGAGTGGATCCCCCAAATCCCGTAGCTTAATAAGATTTGCTAATTCTTTTTTCTGTGTATAGATTATCATCCTCCAAATTCATTCCCTTGGTATTGAAATATTGGGAAATACAATCGACTTCATATTCCTTACGACAAACTCGTCTCTTTGACTGTAAATATCATCTGACCTCATCCAACACACTTGGGCGAAGTAGTGTACCAAGCCTCGCCATCATCACCTCCTCCCACTTGAGACTTCCCCTTCCCCGACTTTCTGTTCGACACCACAGCCGAGTCTGACTCACACCGAACTTCAACCCAGCCCAACCCCCTGTGAACCTCTTCAGTGTTTCGTAAACTCGCTGTCACCCGAATCGTTTGTGTCATTGAATAAACTGTTAATCATTATCATCATTATGCTTATCATAGATGATAATGATAATGGTAATAATGATAGTAATAATGATATCATCATCATTATGTATATCATCATCATTATGTATTAATGATATCATCATCATTATGTAGATGTATCACCCAAACATAATATCAACGTGAACTTCATCCCACTGAAGAATGTAATTTATAGATGTATCCCCCACACATATCCCTCTGGACGATCATAACAGAGAAGAGGTTAAGAGGTGATCAATCACAGGTACTCAAAATTATTAAAAAGGCTTCGATGGTCTTGATCTAAGTAGCCATTTACTATGACCTGTAGCAAGTGGTGCAAAAATGTAGGTTAAGATTATTTACTTCGAAAGAGACAAAGTACTTTTTTTATTCAGCGACATTGTTGTCATATGGAATGATCTGTCAGAGGTTGAAAGCAACACCGATATGACGCTTGTGGATCAACTAGACACATTCCCTGTTGAACTTTCACGTATGACGGACGGGATTCGTGCGTTCGTGCATGTAAAACGTTACGAGGGATTTCACTAAAGGCATCTCTGTTTTGTCCACGCTACGTTCCACGTTTTCTTGCCTCTTCTGCTGTCACAAAAAAAAATTTGGAAAGGACCCAACAGACTTTGTATCCTTGGCTGTTCATAAGTGGTTACAGGCACTTGAATCGTTCAGTTTGGGAGTCGTAAGGTCAAGGTTATGCGTTAAGACATGGAAGGAAATGGATTTTGCTTTGCGACAGGTCATGGGAATAGAGTCTACATAAGGACAGCAATTGGATTCTGCGTTCGAACAAAGAAGGGACCGGATTCTGCACTAAGATGAGGAGGGGAATGGATCATATAAGGGTCAATGGTGTGAAGAAAGGGGTGTGGCCTTAAGTCAGCCAATTCTTCTCAGGTCATTTTGGATGCCCAGATGATAACAGTTATCTTCATCAGTCATCCTTATCTCCCACATGCAAACCCTTCGACATTCCCTCCTCTGCTGTAGTCGTCATTTCACCTCCTCGAGAGTCCTTGGTCAAGTCGTACGCAACCCTCCCCCACACGGGTCATACAGACGTCACACACGTTAGTTATCTTTATCAATCATTCTTATTTCTTCGGTACCTGGTGTTCTATAGCTTCTATGTCTTCCCTATTTTCATCCCCCCCACCTCGCTACCCTCAGTTTAGCTTGGGATTCTATCTATTGCTCATTCGTCCCTCTTTCTCCTTTTCATTCCTCTTTTCTCCCGTCGTATCACCTCTCCCTTCTCTGTCTCTCTCGCTTACTTCCTGTACAGTCTCTCAAATTTCTGTAAGTCTTTTGTCACTGTATTCTCTGTAACTCTCCCATGTGATTTTTGTTCCCTTTTGACCTTCCCGTATCCTATATTTCTCACTACCCTCGCTCAGGTCTCTCTCTCTCTCTCTCTCTCTCTCTCTCTCTCTCTCTCTCTCTCTCTCTCTCTCTCTCTCTCTCTCCGTCCTTATCCAATCAGTGATCCAAAATGTCTGTCTCCAACCCAACTGGTCACCCTGAGGAAGGGGGTCACATTTTACCAGACACCCCAAGACTTAACCACGGTAGGACTCGAGTCATTACTGAGATTTGACTGAGGCGTCCGTGACTCATTACACATCTGGTGGACTGTTCACTCGTGCCTCGGAAACTCTGACGGCAGTAGTGGTGGTCGTCGAACACCATAAAGACCATACCTTCTCTCCTGTGATGAATTTTGAAAGCAGTCATGTGAGGTGTGCAAAGCTTACAATGCTTGTGGAGATACCAGTCACCCCTGAGGCAATATGTATGCGTATATATATATATATACATATATATATATATATATATATATATATATATATATATATATATATATATTTATTATATTATTTCTGGGGATAGGGGAGAAAGAAAACTTCTTACGTATTCCCTACGTGTCCTAGAAGGCGAATAGAAGGGATTGGAGCGGGGGAGGTAATGGAAATCCTCCCTACTTGTTTTATTTTTCCAAATGAAGGAACAGAGATAGGGGGCCTACTTAGGATTTTTCCCTCAAAGGCTCGGTTACCTGTTCTTAACGCTACCTCGCTTACCGCGGGAAATGGCGAGTATGTATCAAGAAAATCAAGGTATATACATATCCTACCATTGCTTCATTGTCTCCAGGCACTGTTTATAAACCAAGATTCGAAAATCAGCGTCTATGATGATCCAGGTTCACTGTTCCCTCTGAGTGTTTTGTCTACTTTGAGATTTGACTAACTAACTTGAACCCTGAGCTAACTATAGGATGTACGCTGAGTTTCCCCTCCTTCAGTTTCGATGCTGAGTCAGAGAGTGAGGTTGTCTGAAGCTAACGAGCTAACTTTAGCTGTTTGGAGTGTGCCAGCAACAACCCCGTAGACGTCTCTTTAGCAATCAAGGAAACTAGGAAATAGGATTACGATAGAAAATCTGGGAATGATATAGAAATAGTCGTTGAATTTAGATGATTCAGACTCACATTGAAGGTGTAAACAGGCAAACTAGGAGAGGTAAGGGCGATCTGATAAACTATTGCAAGGAAACTACATAAGAAGAGACATAGAGGCCGGAGGTGTTTTTCTTATACCATTATGATCCTTAGACTTCCCTCTGTCGAAGAGAATAATGAGACACCTACTCAAAGTATTAAAGATATGGTCGATCATCCCATCCGGATATAATGCAATCTCTCCTTACCGACAAGCTAAGGTAAACTGGATATATGAATCGAGCCATTTCGGTACAATTAGGTCCTAGGCTCATCCCGTCCATTAATGCAGCTATTTTGAAATATTTATCTTTCCTTGTGTGTTTCTGACATGAAATTCTAATTCGTGGATGATATGAACAGACGAAAATATTACGACCAAAGAGTTTGGACAGCATGGCCACCATAAGCGGAAGGCAATAACTGAGCAGAGGTGGGGTTAATTAAATCGATTCACCCGGTTTCTGTCCCCATTACTTCTACCACCACCACCACCATTACCAACCCACCACCATTAACAACTACCATCACAACCAACCACTAACACGACCATTATCAACCCACCACCACAACTCACCATTGACATTACCACCATCACAACCAAACCAACCCACCACCACCACCACCACAACCCACCATTGACATTGCCAACTACAATCAGCAGCACCATCATGCCACACACCCACACACACCCTAGCCTGAGGAGGCTAGAGGAAGACTTACCTCACACGGTACAAAGACACAGTTAGTGACATGATGAGAGGCGGTATGGTCATTATACGAGCAGGAACTGACAACGTGGAGATGCTTACTAAATAGACAACTTATGAGGTAGTTTAAAGTAAGCCACAAAAACAAAAAGGTTAAGAATGTAAGTCTTGTTCGTTAGTTATGATGTCGGATCTAAATGGTTGAGTTCTATGGTCGGGATTTCTGGTCGAGTGTAACACATCTGTGCGATAGAAAAAGGGTTTGATCACACAGCTACAGTGGATTAAAGGAGTTTATTGGCTAAAGAGGATTAGTTTTCATTAAAAAAAGCTTGATACCGTAAAGAGTGGGGGTAGAGGTATTATTATACAAGGGCTTAAAGCAAGCGTTTAACGGGAGGGCGTTAATAACTGGCATAGAAAATCATCTCTCACTCATGGTAGGTCAAACCTTATCGACTCGGCCACACGCACTCCCTAGAGGGATCAGAAACCCTGACATCAAAAGGCTTAAGCGATGCTCACCCGTGCCAAACGGAATGAATCAGTAACGTAATTTACATAAATGATAAATGCATAAACCTATAAGCTCCATGGTGACATCATATGCTCGTCTGAAAAGCTTATTATTATAGAAATAACAGATATCTGGATAGTTTACTCCCTCTAAAAGGCACTTACTAATATATATATATATATATATATATATATATATATATATATATATATATATATATATATATATATATATATATATATATATATTCGTTACTTCGGTATTCTGAAGATATAAATTATAACGAAAGCGCTCGGAACTTCACATTATAAACCCCTGGGGCAACCGGCTTATTCCCGAATCACGTATTATTTTGTGATATATCCGAATTTGTGTTTAGATTTGCGTGTGTGTGTGTGTGTGTGTGTGTGTGTGTGTGTGTGTGTTTGTATTCTGAATGTTTTCAGAAAAGTTATCTTCACCTCCCGCCTGGAGGCATGCAAATGAACCGAGCCTATAGGCCTGTCGGTTGGCTTCACAGTCAAACTCCCAAACTTGTCAGGGTTCGTTTTGTTCAACTACAGGAGTTTGAACGGAATATGTGAGGATTCCTCTTTTCAAGCATAAGAGGATCCGCTTTTCACGCATATGAGGATCCTCTATTCAAGCGTATGAGGCTCCGTATTTCGAGCACATGAGGATCCGCTTTTCAAGCATATGAGGATCCTCTTTTCAAGTATTTTGACGTTTTATTGGGATCTCGAATAACGCAAGTAGTTTTTTTTTTCTCTTCGTGAGGAGGAAAGGAGCGATTGGGGTGGATGCGAATTTGACTTATTGGGGGGAAAAAGATGCAAAATTCCGAATTACCCAAAAGAGTTTAGTTACAAAAACAAAATCACTGATTCTGAAGCAGGGGAGTTTAATCCCTTTCCCTCCCTGAAGCCATTGTCACTTGGTCTTCCTAAGAACCTGAAGCTTTTTCTCGACTGGTTCGTTGACACTCTACATCTAGTGAAGCATCTGGTGCTTCAAATGTCTCATTTCGTCTTTCTCGAAATTTGCTGTTTATTAGTGGAAAGAAGCTTAGCCCCGAGTCTTCCATCTACCTCGAATCAGAACGTGTTGCAAGAGAATGTGTGGTTTATATCAATTATCATTTATATAAATGAAGACAATATGGTTTCAGGAGAACTATAACATGGTGTACATCAATAATTCAAAAAAAAATGTACGATCGTAGCTCTAGTTTTAACGTTGCCATCCAACCAACTCTCCACCCTCAGACTAGAATAACATTCTATTTCGCGTAGCGAATCGAACACGACAGTTGAAATAAAAAATATTATGTAAAATCATTTGAATAAATGAAAAAACTAAAAGAATTAATAATCGTGAACAGGATACATACAAAGTGTGTACACACACACACACACACACACACACACACACGCGCGCGCGCGCACACACGTACACATATCAAGCGGAAAATAGGTGGACGAGATTTCCTTCGTGATTTTAGGCAGATGAATACCTAAGGGGAAAGTAATATCTTGGGTAACCTTCTGTCAAAATCTTTTACGTCGAAAATTTCACTGTGGAGATTATGCCAAGCAGCATTCTAAAAGGCGACGCCGGAGAAAAATTGCTGCTTGGAGGAGATGAGGAGAGGAGGATCAACGGAAGACAACAGGACCCTCTGTCCACATTAAGATCACGTTCATGACTATATATATATATATATATATATATATATATATATATATATATATATATATATATATATATATATATATATGCAGACTACAAGGGATGAGAAATCTTTGAGGTCTTGTGAAGTGAGTCAGATATTGTTTGCTGATGACACAGATATGGTGAGAGTTGCGAGTGAGAAACTGCAGAAGCTGGTGTCCAGGTTTGGAAAATGGTGTGGAAGATGGATGTTGAGAGTAAAGGTGACTAAATATAAGGTTATTAGGTTTAGCAGGGCAGAGGGACATATTAGATGGGGTGCGAGTCTGAATGGAAAGAATAATTGGAAGAAGTGAAGTGTTTTTGATATCTGGAAGTAGACATGGCGGCAAATAGAACTGTGGAAGAGGAAGTGAGTCATTGAGAAGTATCTTGATCGGGAACCACGTTCCCTTAAAGTTCGTGAGTGGTAGTGTGTATGGTAGGGGTCAAAGAATATTGGTCAGATGCTGGTGGTAGAAGGGAATCGCTTCACATCTGAGCACTTGGGCGAGTGCCGTGGAGATAGAGTCGCGTCAGGTGTGGTGCAGTTGAATATAGTTGCAGGGCCAAAGCTTATCTTGTACGCTGACGATTAATGGAGTTTATTTCCTTCTGAACAGTCTCGTTAAAGAACTTTTCACTCCAAAGGATTCCATCATGTCCCTGCTGCTGATTGTAGCACAGTCTTGAAGCTACAAGAACCCAGTGAGCATTATCTATGTGTGCGTATGTTCATACAGTAAATGTGCATAGTCATCAATCAGAGGTAACTAACTGTAACTCAGTTATAGATATCGAAGTCAATGAAAATCGGGATAATTTCTAATAACAACATTCTCTTCCACAGCCACCGAATCTGACGTAATTAATACCGACCCTGAAGTTCGGACCCTGATGGAGGAAGCTCTCCTCCTCCTCCTCCGTCTCCACCTCCTCCTTCTTCTCCTCCTCCAGCAGCAACGTTATCACACACTCTGCCTCGCAAAGCCTTCTTCAGGAGGCGCTAGGAAAGGTAAGGAACCTTCGATCGTTGTGGGAGCGACGCCATTCTCGTCTACCACAGTTGTGATCTGCTTCGATAGGGTAGCAGACCTGCTGGGTCCTGCCCTGTGAATTGGCTTGGTGGATTGTGGACTTGAGTCCTGCCCCTTGATTTGGGGGATGACAGCTTAAGGACTTGGGTCCTGCCCCTTGATCTGGGGGTGAGAGCCTAAGGACCTGGGTCCTACCCATAATCTGGGGGTGACAGCTTAAGGACTTCGGTCCTGTCCCATAATCTGGGGTGATAGCTTGAGGACCTGGGTCCAGCCCCTTAATCTGGGGGTGATAGCTTAAGGACTTGGGTCCTGTGTAGATCTAGTCATCATCAAATACAGAGGTCATTACATGGGTGACCTTGTGGTAGTTCGGCGATATTTGACCTTTCATGAGACTCCTTGTTCGAGGGGTCATTGGGCTGACTTGTGTTTGGGTTTTCTCCGGGTCACGACCTAAGATGAAGGAGGTCAGGTTTCAGAGATGTACCGTAAGGATGGTTGGTGGGTGAAAATGAACTTTGACCTGGAGGGGATGGAGGGGAAGTGATTTAAAATGAGGCTTTGGTGGTGTTGGGGGAGGAACACTCAAGAGGACGAGAGGTCTGTAGAGGACAGGGTAAACTGTTGGTGAAATCCAACCTTATGACCACTGTTAGTGTCCTCCTGCCTCATGACCATTGCCAGTATCCTGCCTCACCCCAACCATGAGGTGCTCTGCCTTGAGGCCACAGTGATACTCCTTACGTCCCGGTAATCATCCTAATCCCCCTGTAAATCCTGCATCCTTCAGCTCACTACCGTTGTTCGTTGAACGCCTCTCCTGCAACCATCGTCTGTTCGTTGATCCCTCATTCTGTAACAGTTCGCATTCCTCCAGTATTTCCTCCTGCCTTCAGGGCTTCTGCACCTTTTTCTCCTCCTTCTCATCCCATTCTTCCTATTCTTCCTCCTCCCTCTATTCCCCCGTCTTCCTCTTCCAGAGGCTAATCTTCCTCCCTCCACCGGGTCTTCATCCCACGGCGATCTTCCCCGCTAAACACACACGAACCCATTTTCCTTTTTCTCGGCTTAAAACCCGAGTCGCCATTTGTAGTCTAGACAGCTGGTTTCCGTATTCCCGGGCCTTGTAAAACCACAAAGGGAGTTTTCCGCTCGCATGGGACCGACCGGAGATTTTGCTGTATACTTTCCGGTTCACGTGTGACTTCCAGCTCATCAACAGAGCAGCGCATACTGGAAAGTCTGGCAACATTATAGTCTCAATTTATGGCGAGGCTTCTTCAGCGGTGCTTCGGCCGCTTATAATGGTTTTTATTTCACCTATTTATGTATAAAGTAAATGTAATATATATACATGTACACACACAAGTTCCCAAGTGCACTTTCGTGTAATGATCACATCGTCAGGGGAGATACAAAAATGAGATAGAGGACTTGGAACAGTCAATTTATATATATATATATATATATATATATATATATATATATATATATATATATATATATATATATATATATATATATGGTTGAGAAAGCTGAAGAATTGGTTTGGACATATGGTGACGATGACTGAGATGGGCCTGACTGAGAACATTTACGTATCAGAGGTGTCAGAGTTGTAGGAAATATGGAAGAGGAAAAAGGAGAGACCGAGGACAGAGGGGAAGAATGAAGGGAAAGAAGCTTTGAGTCATAGGGGGTCAGAATATGCAGGAGGGTGTGAGGCGTGCATGGGATAGAGCAACTTAAAGCGCTGTGGGATGGAGGAAGCGACGTGTTGTCATTGGGCTGAACCAGGGCCTATGGGAAACCCTAGTAACGTCTTTGGAGCCCAGTTATAGGTAGGAAGATTTGGTTTTAATGCATTACGCATGACAGCTAAGAAGTGGATGTGGGCAAGTGAGGCAGTTCTTCGTCTAACCCTGGTGCTACCTCGCTAATTGGGAAACTGAGAACCGTTATGAAAGAAAATTATTACCCTAATTCACCATGAAAGATCCAGTAATCATTAAACCCTCGGTACCTTAAAACTTTAACCCATTACTCCAAAATACTCCAGCACCCCAGTACTTTGAACCACCATGGACATTCGACTGCCTCAAATCACCATGAACACTCCAGTACCTTAAGCCACCATGAACACCCCCAGTACCTTAAATCGACACGAACATATAACGCCTTAAACCCAAATGAACGCCCAAATACCCTAAATCATCATAAGTACCCCATTATCCTACATCGCCCATGAACACTCTAGTACCTTAAACCACCATGAATGCCTCGCTACCTTAAACCATCATGAACACTCCAGTACCTTAAGCCACCATGAACACACCAGTACCTTAAACCAACATGAACACCACTCTACCTTAACCCACCAAAAATACACTAAACCACCTATGAACATCTCGCTACCTAAAACCATCATGAACACTCTAGTACCTTAATCCACCAAGAACACCCAAGTACCCTTCACCATCCATGAACACCTCACTACCTTAAACCACTATGAACACCTCACCACCTTAAACCATCACGAAAACCCCCAGTACCCTAAACCACCCAAGAACTTCCCCAGCTGCCTGATCTTTACTACTCGCGTTACTGTCAACATCCCCCAGACACTTGCATGACCTTTAGTGCGTCGCATGCAGCTCAAAAGCACACACACTGGCATCACCCTCCACACGACCTTTCCTTCGTCAGAGGCAAGTCCAAAGCACACACTGGCATCAACGCTTTGCATGGCCCTTTGAGTGCCAGTGTGGATGCATTTTCAGGGGGGGTTCAGAGCTCCTCCATAATTCACCACCCACCCTTTAACCGACCAACACCCAAACAGAAGGATAAACACCTAGGCTGCCTGAGAGCCGGCCTCCCTCCCAAGCCAGGGGACTCGAACACTAGGGACCGGGCCGGGAGATCCACCGTTTGCAAGCATCCACATTAGATCGTGTTTGTATGTATGTAGTTCGTCTTTCCTTGAGGAATACCCCATCTCCCCCGTCATCGTCCACCATCTCTCGTAGTCTGGAGGCGTGACGGCGTCTCTTAAGGACTCTTGTGTTCCCAGGTCGCCTGCCTCTCTTAGATAGCTCATCCTACTGCCCCGCACACACAAACACACACACACACACACACACACACACACACACAATAGCCAAGTCAGCTCTTGGTCTGGCTCCGAAGCCCTGAAAGACACCACCCAGTAAATCACCTCGTCACAATACCCGGGGTCTAGTTTTGCACGGGAGGAGGAGGATATGATTTGACAGGAGACTCCACCCATGAAAATACCAATTTCCTGCCTCGCAGCTCAACTATATTATCATTATACTTGTCTCATATTTCCAGAGCTTCAGGAGTGAATATAACCCACACACACACACACACACACACGGGCGCACGATCCTCCCAGCGTCTAAGTCCTGGGAGGGGCAGTCGGCTCTTAGCCAGCTTACCTGTTCATCTATCCCTCGGGCCGAGAAGACAAATATGTAACTGATGTAGGATTAGGAATAAATATTCGTATATCTACTTGCTCCCATCCTGCTCCAAGAGTACCTTTTATCTTTATGAGGCTCTTGCAGCGCTCAGGAAGCCGATCACGTCCACCGTTTGCGGGGCCGTAAGTCACAGAATGTTATGTGTGCGTTTGTGTTCAGAAAGTGTGGGACAGTTAAACAGTAAGTGTTCAGTGTCTTCGTTGTAGTAGTTGCACTTGGGCATGAAGGGTATGTGATATGTTAGAATCGATGTTTGTGGTGGATGGGTGATATACTAAGAGATGGGAAAGTGTGGCTAGTGTATATCTGGGGAGTGATTTGGTGGCATTTTATAATGAGCTGGGAGGGAGTTCATTTGTCGTCTGTCGGATCATTTCACTGTGCATACGTTTCGTTAGTGTTGTGTTTGCTGGGGTGAGGGATACTGTGAGTATAAGTTACAGAAGCGTGAGGTGGAGTGAGCTTTTTTATTTCTAAATGGTTGCTGGTGGTTTGGTGGATGGAGTCTAACGCTGTTGCAAAGCTTTGATTGCCGAACATATTCAGGTGGGGTTGTCTTGCATAACATTCACTCCCCACAACAAAAGAATATCAACACAAAAAGAACACTTGGATGACATTTCCTCACGAACTGGCACCGGATTTGGACAAGAAAAATATTTTGTTATCCCTTGCAAACAATCCATTCGCTCCAGTCTAAACTATGCCTCATCTATCTGGTCTTCCACTCGTTCAAAAACAAGCAAGACAAAGTTGCAAAACACGAGGAATAGAGCACTTGCATCGGTCATTGCCAGCCTAGCAACTATAGGTACTTAACATTCAGATCCTCCCAATACAATATTACCCCAGCATGCCTGGCACTCAATGCTCTGGAAGAGTACTGGATCCCTATCGCCTAGACTACTCCATAACTAACCATCAGCGCCCAGAGAGAATTGAAATAACTTATCCCTGCCTCACACGCACTAAATACCCGCTTTCCCAACCACCCTACCAGACATACGCACCCCCGCCAGAAACCACACACCCTAGACAAACACGAGTCACACTTTCCCGTCTACGCTCTGGATTTCGCTCATCACTACACAGACTGATTCAACGCGTCTGACAGTGAAGACACGCACTCGTCCACACACTCGTCCACGCACTCGTCCCACAGAAGACAGACAGACAAACACACACACACACACACACACACACACACAGCATCACTGCACTTTATGAACTATGGTTCTGCCTGTTGGAATTGACCGGCCTCTTGAGGGCTGCGGGAGACCCATAAAGATTGAAGGGACACTTGGAGCAGAAAGTGACGAAGGAAGTAAGAATATATATATATATATATATATATATATATATATATATATATATATATATATATATATATATATATATATATATATATGTGTGTGTGTGTGTGTACCATGGAACTCCCGTCTCAGGGTGGAACGAAATGCCTGATTAAACCGAAAACAAAAGAAATACTGTTACAGTGTTCAAGATTCTTTGAAGAATCTTCGATCTTCTTCTCTCCTGAGCCGCGAAAATCCAGCCTCTCTCTCTCTCTCTCTCTCTCTCTCTCTCTCTCTCTCTCTCTCTCTCTCTCTCTCTCTCTCTCTCTCTCTCTACCAGAGAGTATACGTCGTACAACACTGGTACAAGACAGGCCAGTGTCCCACCCCGGGAGATGAGCTAAACATTTCCAATAGCTATGTGGACTCGGACGTTCGCCAAGACAAGGAATCTCCCTCCTTCCTGCCCGCCTGTCCGTTCGAGGCCGAGGACGCAACTCGACAGAAATAAGTCTCGCGCCCAAGTTGTCAGGGAAAGTCCACTAAATATCGTCAGCTATTGGCCTCTCTCCATGTTATTACATGAGGGAGAGAGAGAGAGAGAGAGAGAGAGAGAGAGAGAGAGAGAGAGAGAGAGGGTAAGTAAATACTTGAGGACGACTTGGGCTCACTCGGAGGCCCATGAATTAGGAGGATACAAGCGAATGAACAACAACACTTGGCCTCGCAGCCGCTTGCGCTTCTCTTGGCCCTACAGCTGCTTGCGCTTCACTTGGTCCTGCAGCTGCTTGCGCTTCACTTGGCCCTGCAGTTGCTTGCACTTCACTTGGCTCTACAGCTGCTTGCACTTCACTTGGCCCTGCAGCTGCTTGCGCTTCACTTGGCCCTGCAGCTGCTTGCGCTTCACTTGGCCCTGCAGCTGCTTGCGCTTCACTTGGTCCTGCAGCTGCTTGCGCTTCACTTGGCCCTGCAGCTGCTTGCGCTTCACTTGGCCCTGCAGCTGCTTGCGCTTCACTTGGCCCTGCAGCTGCTTGCGCTTCACTTGAACCTGCAGCTGCTTGCGCTTCACTTGGCCCTACAGCTGCTTGCGCTTCACTTGGCCCTGCAGCTGCTTGCGCTTCACTTGGCCCTACAGCTGCTTGCGCTTCACTTGGTCCTGCAGCCGCTTGCGCTTCACTTGGCCGTGCAGCCGCTTGCGCTTCACTTGGTCCTGCAGCTGCTTGCGCTTCACTTGGCCCTACAGCTGCTTGCGCTTCACTTGGCCCTGCAGCTGCTTGCGCTTCACTTGGCCCTACAGCTGCTTGCGCTTCACTTGGCCGTGCAGCTGCTTGCGCTTCACTTGGCCGTGCAGCTGCTTGCGCTTCACTTGGCTCTACAGCTGCTTGCGCTTCACTTGGTCCTACAGCTGCCTGCGCTTCACTTGGCCCTACAGCTGCTTGCGCTTCACTTGGTCCTACAGCTGCCTGCGCTTCACTTGGCCGTGCAGCTGCTTGCGCTTCGTATAACACAGCTTCCGACATCGGTGGCCGGGATCTTCTTCATGGTGCATAGTGACTGCGATTTGTTTTGGGGCCAAAGCGAAGCTACTAAACCTGACGATGCGACGGGGGATCCGACTCGCTACCAAGAGAGGAATTCTATAATGAATACGATTGGATCCTTTTGTAAGTCTGTCCAAAATGAAGATCATTGATGAAGATCTTATTTCTTCTCCTTATAACTTGCATTTGTCTTTATGATATATATATATATATATATATATATATATATATATATATATATATATATATATATATATATATATGTATATGGTATGTAGCACTATATAGCAATATATCATATAGGCTATACAAGATATAGCTTCTTTACGATACATTTTGATTTTTTTTTTTCCAAAATATCTTTGAACAAAATCCTGACCGTCTGCTTCAAACGCCCACGAACCGCCTCGTCGTCGTCCCCTTGAACCCCGCCATCTCAAACATTACTTTGCTCCTCCTCACAGAGCCAGTATTCAGCAGCGTTGAGCGCGTATTTTTCACTCGACACTCTTGATAGCGGCAAATTTATCTCTGCTGGGGAGCCATTGCTACCATGGCATCCACAAGGCTCCTCCTTCTCCTCCCTCCTTTTCGTCCGCCTCCGCTTCCGTACCCTTCCTGTGTGCTGCACACTACCGATCCGGATCTTGTTTCGAAGCTTCGACCACTGTCTCGTCTATCCAATACATGCAACCAAAATGAATAAGTCATCTTGTTAATTGATATATATATATACATATATCATCCCTGGAGATAGGGGAGAAAGAATACTTCCCACGTATTCCCTGCGTGTCGTACAAGGCGACTAAAAGGAGAGGGAGCGGGAGGCTGGAAATCCTCCCCTCTCGTCATTTTTTTTTTTCTTAATTTTCCAAAGAAAGAACAGAAAGGGAGCCAAGTGAGGATATTCCCTCTACGGCTCAATCCTCTGTTCTAAGATAACGCTACCTCGCTACCGCGGGAAATGGTGGAGATATATATATATATATATATATATATATATATATATATATATATATATATATATATATATATATATATATATATATAATTTTCCCCGCGTCTGCCATACGTTAACGCAAATACCTGCAGACACACGAACTGCCATAGCCGTTCATCATCTCCCCACATGAAACACCAACGCCTTTGTTAAACGCGGCGTTGCCACGCCTGACTGACGACATCCTTCTGCGGTAGCGTTAGGGTATTACCTGACGGAGGTTGGAGGCAAGGGGGTTGTGGGACCTCAAGGGTGAGGTAGATGGGCCATAGATACACAGACATAGCCTATATACGGCGTGTGTCAGGGAGGGGGGGTAAATTTGTATTCCACCCACTGCTCTCGTTGTGGCTACTGGGAGCAATACAGATGGTGTAACAAGACAGGATGAATTATTTATACGATGGGCCATAGTTCAATTATGTTGCTCAGCATGGATTTTTTTTTTTTAAGAATGCTAACACCGTGGCATTTACAAGCTAAATTGGAATTAGATTTCGTTGTTAGTTTCAGCTGATTTCCACAAGCCTTCGTTACTGAATTTTCAGAGTATGTTTTAGGTACTTTGAACACACCCTTCATCCATAATTTATAGAATAAGAAATAGGAAATCTGAAATGGATAACTTTGATGACATCTCATAGACGTAAAACAGGGAACCTGTATAGATTTAGATGTAAGACCGAATTATATAAACCCATTACTTTCAAAACTCCAGTTACCATCTTGAATGATAACTATAGATAAGAAATCTATAGTTATAGATAAGAAATTCCCACAGTCATTAACAGTTCAGATGTGCACACTCTGATTCTTATACGTTCGCAATGAATTACGACACAGGAATGATAATGCCCATCCCTGTAAGATAATTAGTTTCCCATTTCAACCTTGTCTGGAAGAGCGATTTGCCGTGTTTTAGATTAGCTAATCAGGCGAAGTGGATTCAGAGGGTAGATGATAGAATGAGAAGTGAGGAGCTGAGGAAAATGTTCCAGAATGTGTTCACAATGGAAACATTATCATGTACAACAAATGAGTGTTTACACAATGTATATATATATATATATATATATATATATATATATATATATATACCAAAGACGATTTCCTCTTCCAGGTAAATCTTTCCCAATGATTTACTGATAAGATTTAGAATCGTATATCCATTGATCGTCTATTTGAGTGTGACCAAAAAAGGAGAAAAAGCTTTGAAAGGTAAGAAAAAGTCCTTATGCCTCGCAGTGTTTCTTATGACGAGGCTATGAAAAACTTGAAGCTTCAAAGTTTTTTCTTCAAACGTGTTCCACGAAACTTGGATTTACATTGCAGAGATGAAACCTCGCAAAGAACGTGAGTAAAGGGTGCGTGGAACACGTTCATTGAATATAAAGCAGATAAGGACAGAATGATAAAACCTAGACACCTTGAGTTTCATATGTAATTCCAATGTTTCTATTAAGCTTCGTTTCATTTGGCAATAAAGTGAAACTCAAAAAGAAAAAAGATATGTAAATCTGGCCTTAGAAAATCTAAGGTATTATGAATTATATTCTTTCATCCCAACTGTTTGTTGGTCCAAAAGTTAACTACTGTTGCTCTGTTAGTCATTAACGGTTAACATGTTTCTCTGTTAGTCACCAAAGGTTAACAACTGTTGCTCTGTTAGTCATTAACGGTTAACATGTTTCTCTGTTAAGTCACCAAAGGTTAACAACTGTTGTTCTATTAGTTCGAAGGTTAAAAATCATTGCTTTGTTAGTTCAAAGGTTAATAACTGTTGCTCTGTTAGTCATCGAGGGTTAACTACTGTTGCTCTGTTAGCTATCGAATGCTAAATACAATTGTAATGTTAGTCCAAGCACTAAGAACTGTTGCTCTGTTACTCCGACAGGTATAATAACTGTTGCTTTGTTAGTCACCGAAGGGTTCACAACTGTTGCTCCGTTAATCCACAGGTTAACAAATTGCACACAAAAATGCCTGAAATTCAAGGGCTAATAACTACTCTCGACTGTGAAGCATTTAGATAATGGGATTATTCGCTCGTGTGAGATGTGGTTTTGTACTCGTGTGTGTGTGTGTGTGTGTGTGTGTGTGTGTGTGTGTGTGTGTGTGTGTAAGGTTTTCAGCAGACAAGCAGTCGAGATTTATGCTTAGGTTTTTCAGCCAAGGGGAAGTCAACATGAGCGTGAATGAGACTCGCCTCTCTCTCTCTCTCTCTCTCTCTCTCTCTCTCTCTCTCTCTCTCTCTCTCTCTCTCTCACACACACACACACACACACACACACACACATACACACACACATGCTGACACCCATACTTCCACCCACCCACACACACACACACACACACCCACACACACAAACCTACGACCCATGCTGACCCTCGACATAAGTCGAGGCAAAGCCTAAAATGGAACACGTTGGATGAATCCTGACGTGCCAGAGAGGGCAAAATGGCCCCTGGACGTGTCGCAAGGGATGTGACCTAATTGGGTGTGAAAGTGGCTAATTGGTTCCGTAATGCCCACTTATTGACGTTCCTCATGCTAACAGTGTAAGCATCTATATATATATATATATATATATATATATATATATATATATATATATATATATATATATATATATATATATATAATATGTATATATGTTGTGGAGGTGTTGGGAAAGGAGGAAAATATCGGTGAGAAAATGAGTGGTGAGAGTAAGTGAGCTTGGAAAAAGAGATTTGTGTGAAGAAACATCAGGAGAGATTAAGTGTAGAGTGGCAATAGGTGAGACTAAATGAAGTGAGGGGAATGGGTGAGGAATGGGAGGTGTTTAGGGAAGCAGTGATGGCAAGTGCAACTGATGCATGTGGCATGCGAAAGGTGGGAGGTGGGCAGATTAGAAAGGGAGTGAGTTCTGGGATGAGGAAGTAAAGTTGCTAGTGAGAGAGAAAAGAGAAGCATTCATGTGGTATGTAAAGGAAAGGAACGCAAATATTTGAGGGATGTATGAGAAAGCGGCAGGAAGTCAAGAGGAAGATGCAGGGGTTGAAATAGAGGGCTAATGAGGGTTGGGGTGAGCGAGTATCTGTAAAGTTTAGGGAGAAGAAGATGATGTTTTGGAAGGAGGATGATAACCTGAGCAATACAAAGAGAACAAATAAGAACATCAGTAGAGTAGGCAAAAGTGATGAAGTTAGGAAGAGATTTAGTGAGTATTTTAAAAGACTGTTGAACGTGTTTGGTGATAGGATGGTTGTTGTTTGGTGTTTGAATTGGGGTAGTATGCGAAGTGAGAGAGTCCTTGAGAATGGTTTGGTGAAGAGAGAAGAGGTGGTGAAAGCCTTCCTAAGATGAACTGTGGCAAGGCCGTTGGGGTAGGTGTTCTTGAATTTGTTAAGAAAGGGGGTGACTGTGTAATTGATAAGTTAGTCGGGATATTTAGTGTATGTATGGATTATGATGAGGTGATTGAGGTTTGGCGTAATACATGTACCGTACCATTGTGCAAAGGCAAAGGGGATAAAAGTGAACGTTCAAACTACAGAGGCATAAGCTTGTTGAGTATTCCTGGAAATTTGTATGGGAGGGTATTGATTGAAAGGGTGAAGGTATGTACAGAGCATCAGATTGGGGAGGAATAATGTGGTTTCAGAAGTGGTTGAGGATGTGTGGATCAGGTGTTTGCTTTAAAGAATGTATGTAGGAAATACTTAAAAAAACGGTTGACTTTGTATGTGCCATTTTTAGATCTGTAGATAACGTACAATAGGATCGATAGAGATGCCTTGTGGGAGGTCTTGAAAATATACAGTGGAGGAGGAAAGCCGATAGAGGCAGTGACAAGTATTTGATGAGAATGCATGTCATGTGTGCGAGTAGAAAGAAAGGAGAGTGAATGGTTCCAAGTGGAGGTTGGTCTGCGGCTGGGATGTGTAACGTCCTCATGGTTGTTTAATTTGTTTATGGATGGGATAGTGTGGGAGGTAATTGCACAGTCTTGGAGAAAGGTGGGAGCATACAGTCAATAGGGGTGAAGGCGGCCTTGGAAGACAGTCAATTGTTTGCTGATGTTACAGAACAGGAAACAAATTCGAGAGATGAACTAGAAAAGTTGATGACCGAGTTTGGAAGTGTGTGTGAAAAGAGGAATTTGAGAGTAAATGTGAATAAAAGTTAAGTTAGTAGGTTTACGAGGGTTGAAGGACAGGTTACTTAGGGTGAAAATTTGAATCGAGAAAAATTGGTGGAAGTGAAGTGTTAAATTTTAGATACCTTTGTGTTGACATGGCAGCGAGAGAGAGAGAGAGAGAGAGAGAGAGAGAGAGAGAGAGAGAGAGAGAGAGAGAGAGAGAGAGAGAGAGAGTATGTGTGTGTTCCACGTGCTTTTGCATGCACAGCTTATAAAATGATACACGAAATATATATTGATAATTCTGCGGAAACATAAGGGGGAAAAATTTCCCAGAAACACATGAACTAACACCTGCCGTATAGAAAACGCGACACGAAAGAGAGAGAAAAAAAAGAAGAGAGAAAAGAAAATGTAAGTGTCCACCTTCCTCAAACCCATTTCTCCTTCAGCCATCACCTCCTCAACCTCGACTCGTAAACAAACACACACACACACACACACACACACACACACACACATGGACACACACACTCTCTCTCTCTCTCTCTCTCTCTCTCTCTCTCTCTCTCTCTCTCTCTCTCTCTCTCTCTCTCTCTCTCTCTCTCTCTCTCCCCGCAGCGGAACCGCAGCATTTGCAGCAATTAGCTTTTTCCCTCGGTGCACCGGAGGTAGGCAAGGGAGCACTGATGCTGTTGCTTCCCCCCCCCCCCCCCCCAAGCAGGATCAGTGCGAAAGCGGAAAATTCATATCGCATTTTGTGTCGGAGTTTTGGGGGCCTCGTATTATCATCATTCAACGTAGCATTTCTGTCCCCCTGTCCCTACAGAGAGCCATGTTTTGTGTAGTTGTGTGTGTCTGTGTGTGTGTGTGTGTGTGTGTGTGTGTGTGTGTGTGTGTCTTTTAGCAATGTGATGATTATACTATGTTATGGCAACGTGTTGATGTATTACGGCAACGCGTACCAAGATAATGGATCTTAATTAACAACTGTGTGTTTTTCATTCTGCTTCTGCTGCTGATTTCGCTCTCGCATCCGTTTTAGAATTTTTGATTTCATGTTGGATAAAGAAGTTATACCTAATTTCGTGTTTTGTCCTATGAGCGAGGGAGAGGTGGTTGCTTTTTTATTCCCCCCCGTGTTTCTTCTATCTTTCCTTTTTCTTTTTCTTCTATCTTTCCTTTTTTCTTTTCTTCTATCTTTCCTTTCTCTTTTTCTTCTATCTTTCCTTTTTTCTTTTCTTCTATCTTTCATTTCTCTTTTTCTTCTATCTTTCCATTTTTCTTTTCTTCTATCTTTCCTTTCTCTTTTTCTTCTACCTTTCCTTTCTCTTTTTCTTCTAAATTTCCTTTCTCTTTTTCTTCTATCTTTCCTTTTTTTCTTTTTCTTCTATCTTTCCTTTTTTCTTTTCTTCTATCTTTCATTTCTCTTTTTCTTCTAACTTTCATTTCTCGTTTTCTTCTAACTTTCCTTTCTCTTTTTCTTCTAACTTTCCTTTCTCTTTTTCCTCTAATTTTCCTTTCTCTTTTTCTTCTAATTTTCCTTTCTCTTTTTCTTCTATCATTCCTTTCTCTTTTTCTTCTAACTTTCCTTTCTCTTTTTCTTCTATCATTCCTTTCTCTTTTTCTTCTATCATTCCTTTTTTCTTTTCTTCTATCATTCCTTTTTTCTTTTCTTCTATCTTTCCTTTCTCTTTTTCTTCTATCTTTCCATTTTTCTTTCCTTCTATCTTTCCTTTCTCTTTTTCTTCTACCTTTCCTTTCTCTTTTTCTTCTAAATTTCCTTTCTCTTTTTCTTCTATCTTTCCTTTTTTTCTTTTTCTTCTATCTTTCCTTTTTTCTTTTCTTCTATCTTTCATTTCTCTTTTTCTTCTATCTTTCATTTCTCTTTTTCTTCTATCTTTCATTTCTCTTTTTCTTCTAACTTTCATTTCTCGTTTTCTTCTAACTTTCCTTTCTCTTTTTCTTCTAACTTTCCTTTCTCTTTTTCCTCTAATTTTCCTTTCTCTTTTTCCTCTAATTTTCCTTTCTCTTTTTCTTCTAACTTTCCTTTCTCTTTTTCTTCTATCATTCCTTTCTCTTTTTCTTCTATCATTCCTTTCTCTTTTTCTTCTATCTTTCCTTTCTCTTTTTCTTCTATCTTTCCTTTCTCTTTTTCTTCTATCATTCCTTTCTCTTTTTCTTCTATCATTCCTTTCTCTTTTTCTTCTATCATTCCTTTCTCTTTTTCTTCTATCATTCCTTTCTCTTTTTCTTCTATCATTCCTTTCTCTTTTTCTTCTATCATTCCTTTCTCTTTTTCTTCTATCATTCCTTTCTCTTTTTCTTCTATCATTCCTTTCTCTTTTTCTTCTATCATTCCTTTCTCTTTCTCTTCTATCATTCCTTTCTCTTTTTCTTCTATCATTCCTTTCTCTTTTTCTTCTATCATTCCTTTCTCTTTTTCTTCTATCATTCCTTTCTCTTTTTCTTCTATCATTCCTTTCTCTTTTTCTTCTATCATTCCTTTCTCTTTTTCTTCTATCTTTCCTTTCTCTTTTTCTTCTATCTTTCCTTTCTCTTTTTCTTCTAACTTTCCTTTCTCTTTTTCTTCTATCTTTCCTTTCTCTTTTTCTTCTAACTTTCCTTTCTCTTTTTCTTCTATCTTTCCTTTCTCTTTTTCTTCTATCTTTCCAACACTTGACGTCGTGTTAGCTCATGGACAGATTGGCTCAAAACCTGACAGGTGTTTATCCTGCTCTAAGATAGCCAGATGATCATTTTATGTCCATTTTTTTTTTTTTTTTGTTAAGACGTGGCCATTATTAAGACCATTAAGGGGTCACCCGTAGAGGAGGAGGAGGATGGGGAGGTCTCTTCCCCACCCTCTTCCCCACCTTCCCCCCCCCCCCCATCAACCACCCTCACCTTCCCAATGCATCAGCTGGGTTTTAAAAACTTTGTCTGTAATTGCCTGTCCGTTTTGACCGTCGTAACGTAACCTAACCACGCCAGTGACTGAGCTATTTCTCTTATCATTCCTCCTCTAGACTCTGTAATTTCTTCCCTTTTTTTTAAGATGTCTCTCGCTATGTACAGTGAGGAGGGCATTTCTAAACTCGTCGGATTGTGCCTGGATGGTTTTTTGGTTGATCAGTTAGTTTTGTTGGTTATTTGGGATGGTTTTTAATTTTTCTTTTTTTCAAGTTTCGATCGTGTTTGCATCGTCTTTCGCACCACCAGTTGAATATAGTTGATTTGGACACCTTCATCATTTTCAGGCGCTTGGGATGATTTCGAGGCCATACGCGCTCCTCTCTCCTTATATCACCCCCTATATGATTTAATTACCCCCCCCCCCTTTTCCCAACCATTGAACTGTTACCTATAACAAGATTATTTTGTCGTGCGAAAGATTTAGGCACACACACACACACACACACACACACACACACACACACACACACAAAATAAAGAAACTTTAGAACAAATGTTATTTATAATATTTTTTTCATTTCATTTATCTTTACAAATAAAACACACACACACACACACACACACACACACACACACACACACACACACACACACACATGCAGCCCAGTATTGAGCGTCTTGGATATGCCTATAGCCTTCCTGTGTTCTCTCCAGTAAGTCCCTTAACAAATAATATATAAATCACAGACGACGTTGATTAAACATTCATTTATCTTTTTTGTTCACTTCCTCCTCACAAGCTGCTGAACACCAAGTCGTTGGTGTGGACATAGCACCCATGACAGGTGCCAATCCTGCACATGGACGTATTATCCCAGAACGGTGAATTTGCCTCCTGATTGGAGCAGATGCAAAAGACAGTCAAAATAGCATGGTTGATCGACTCCTTGTGAGAATAAACATGTACTGTATACAGTGAGTTGGTACAATGAACTTAGATTTCATACATGTCACGCATTGGCTTCTAAATCTACTACAGCATTCTATTCCTTATTAGATCTTGATACGAAGAGTATAATTATGCTTCTGCATTTCGGCTTCTGAATAGCGTTTCTCTTTACTGCTATAGTCTCCGTCTATATAGATTAGAATGCTCGAATGTAATCATTGTCCTTCAGCAGGTAATATCATCAGAGACCATTAAATCTTCTGTTATCTGGCTTTTCACCGTAGATAGTAGCAGATAACCTAGTCATAGACCATCAGGTTATCTGGTTTACCTATCTACTCTGGTAGAAAACCTCTTTTATAGACCATTGGGTCTTCTGTTATCTGGCTTTCCCGTAATACTGTCCTGCAACACTCGACCTCCAAGATGAATATCGGATCTTCGGTTATCTGTTATTCCCGTGTGCTGTTCTCCAGCATAGAACCTCATTATAGAATGTCAAATCTTCTGTTACCTGGCTTTCCCATGTACTGTTCTCCAACAGACAACCACGTCACAGACCATCAGGTCTTCCGATAGCGACCTCTCCTATTGTAGAACTGTCGAGATGCCATTGCTGCAGAAGCGTTGGCATTCAATATCAATCGTTCTATTCCATATATACAGATGGTCTGCCCTTTTTTTCCCCCCAGAGGGATTTTGGAGGAGAGAGAGAGAGAGAGAACGTGAAGAGGGTTAGTTCCTGGAGTGAGGGCCGGGCGTGGCGGTGTATAAATTTATATTTATATATATATAGTTATTTATTTTGTTGTCACAGAATTAATGATGTGTCTAAGGCCGGCCACTTACCCAGAAAATTGGCAATACAAGGACCAGGAATGATTGTGGTGGTGGTGGTGAGTAGGAGGGGGTGACTTGTGTTGTGTGGTGATGACGAGGGGTGGTGGTCGCTGTGGTGAGGGGTTACGCTGAGGGTGGTGGTGGTGGCAGGTATCGTAATTATGGTGGTGGCAGGTATCGTAATTATGGTGGTGGAAGGTATCGTAACTTTGATGGTGTTAGTGGTGGTAGGTATCGTAACTGTGGTGGTGTTAGTAGTGGTAGGTATCGTCACTGTGGTGTTAGTGGTGGTTGTAGGTATCGTAACTGTGGTAGTGGTGGAGGTAGGTATCATAATGGTGGTGGTGGTGGTAGATATCGTAACTGTGGTGGTGGTAGGTATCGTAATGGTGGTGGTAGAGTGGTAACATCCGGGTGTGACTGAAGCGGTGTGTGTGTGTGTGTGTGTGTGTGTGTGTGTCTGTAGCGGTGAGGTATGTGGTGTGGTTGAACGTCAGTTTCAGATTGTGGTAGATGACGGTGATTGTGGTAGATGACGGTGATTGCAGTGCTACAGTAACTGGTGACTGTGGGGCAGAGGTCATTGTGGTGGTGGTGGTGATTGGTAGTGAGGAGGACGACAGTGATGGTGATTGGTTGACATTGTGGTTGGTGGAGGGACTGTGGTGGTGTTGGTGATTGTAGGAGGAGATTGTGGTTGATGGAGACTGGTGGTAGTGATGCAAAAACTGAAATCTCGAAACGAATTAAAGTGTATCTCCTTCTTAAGTGGGTTAAGTAGGGGAGTATTTGAGGTCGTAAGTAAAACGGTAAGTAAGACCTTCTGTAAGTGAGCGTGTTAACCTTGTACTTCGGTGTATCACATCCGGGTTTCGAATGTGTACAACACGTGCAGTGAAGCAAGTCATTTTTATTGTACGTGCAACATTGTGGGGGAAGGATCAAGTAGAGGTATGTAAATGAATGTAAATGAAGACCCCCCCCCCCTGCTTTGACATTTACAGGTCGTATTTCATTATGAGCCTAATAAAAAAAATGACACATTTAAATTAAGCTAAGGGGAAGAACATTAATTGCAAAGAGGGTTTGATATGAACAGAGATTTACCATAGAGAACAGAACATCTAGAATTCATTCAAGATTAGCCAAGCATTTTTCTTTTTCTTTTTTTACTTAACTATTCAATTAGGTTTGGAGTTCCGGTGTCCTGTGTGTATCGTCGAAAATAATGGCACATTTGCTCTTAGTTACTAAGGCTGGTACGATCAATACAAAGCTACATGAAAATGAGTCCTAATTACTTATTCAATATGGCATGATTGTGTCGGCAACAAAGGTGTTATTTGCATGGTAAATACCCGCGAGGGGTAATTGGATGATTACGAATGGTTAAGTCAGGGTCTGGGGTTGTAAATGTTTCAGTCAGGGGTTGTGGACGTTTCAGTCAGGTCTGGGGTTATGAATGTTTCAGTCTGGGGTTGTGAATGCTTCAGTCAGGGTCTTGGGTTATGAATGTTTCAGTCTGGGGTTGTGAATGCTTCAGTCAGGGTCTGTGGTTATGAATGTTTCAGTCCGTGGTTATGAATGTTTCAGTCAGGGGTTGTGAATGCTTCAGTCAGGGTCTGGGGTTATGAATGTTTCAGTCTGGGGTTGTGAATGTTTCAGTCAGGGTCTGGGGTTATGAATGTTTCAGTCTGGGGTGGTGAATGTTTCAGTCAGGGTCTGGGGTTATGAATGTTTCAGTCTGGGGTGGTGAATGTTTCAGTCAGGGTCTGGGGCTATGAATGTTTCAGTCTGGGGTTATGAATGTTTCAGCCTGGGGTTGTGAATGCTTCAGTCAGGGTCTGGGGTTATGAATGTTTCAGTCAGGGGTTGTGCATGTTTCAGTCAGGGGTTGTGCATGTTTCAGTCCGGGGTTATGAACGTTTCAGTCAGGGTCTGGGGTTATGAATGTTTCAGTCAGGGGTTGTGAATGTGTATGTCAAGAATGTATGTTGATGAATGTTTTCGTCAGGTGTTATGAGCAAGTCAGAGTTTCTGTATTTTGTAGGAGGATATTTAAGAATATTGAAAGCTCAAAGTTTAAGTCCGGGTTTAAGAATATTTTATTCAAGGTTTATGAATATCTAAGTGTGGGTTCATAAATGGTTCGGTCAAGGTCTAGCATTCTTTAAGGTTTATGAATATTTCTACTCAGGGTTTGCAAATCTTTCATTCAGGATCTATGAACGTTTAAGGTTGGGTTTATGAACGTTTAAGGTTGGGTTTATGAACGTTTAAGGTTGGGTTTATGAACGTTTAAGGTTGGGTTTATGAACGTTTAAGGCAGGGTTTATGAACGTTTAAGGTAGGGTTTATGAACGTTTAATGCACGGTTTATGAACGTTTAAGGCAGGGTTTATGAACGTTTAAGGCAGGGTTAATGAACGTTTAAGGTAGGGTTTATGAACGTTTAAGGTAGGGTTTATGAACGTTTAAGGCAGGGTTTATGAACGTTTAAGGCAGGGTTAATGAACGTTTAAGGTAGGGTTTATGAACGTTTAAGGTAGGGTTTATGAACGTTTAAGGTAGGGTTTATGAACGTTTAAGGTAGGGTTTATGAACGTTTAAGGCAGGGTTTATGAACGTTTAAGGTAGGGTTTATGAACGTTTAAGACAGGGTTTATGAACGTTTAAGGCAAGGTTTATGAACGTTTAAGGCAAAATTTATGGACGTTTAAGGCAGGGTTCATGAACGTTTTATTCGGGGTTTATGGCTACTGGAGTCAGGATTCAGAGATACTGAAGTTCGTGTTTATGAATGTTTAAGTCTGGGATCATAGATCCATAAATTTGAGTTTATGAATGTTGAAGGCAGAGATCATAAATGTTTTAATCGGGATTTATATATGGTTTAATCATGGTTTATGCGTGTTTGTAGTCAAGGTGGATGATAGAGTATTGAAATTCATAGGTAGTGATGGTCTATGACTTGGTATTTTGCTGGAGGATAGTACATGGGAGAGCCAGATAATGGAAGACCTGATGGTCTATGACGAGGTTATCTGCAAGAAGACACTCCATGGAATAACCAGGTGACAAAAGACCTTCCTGTCTTTGACGAGGTTATATGCTGGAGAACATCATGTGGGAAAACCAGATAACAGAAAACAGGATGGTCTATGACGAGGTTTCTCTGCTGGAGGAAAGTACATGGGAAAACCAGATAACATAGGACCTGATGGTCTATGACGAGGTTGTCTGCTGGAGGAAAGCACATGGGAAAACCAGATAACATAGGACCTGATGGTGTGTGACGAAGTTGTCTGCTGGAGGAAAGCACATGGGAAAACCAGATAACATAGGACCTGATGGTCTATGACGAGGTTGTCTGCTGGAGGAAAGTACATGGGAAAACCAGATAACATAGGACCTGATGGTCTATGACGAGGTTGTCTGCTGGAGGAAAGCACATGGGAAAACCAGATAACATAGGACCTGATGGTCTATGACGAGGTTGTCTGCTGGAGGAAAGCACATGGGAAAACCAGATAACATAGGACCTGATGGTCTATGACGAGGTTGTCTGCTGGAGGAAAGTACATGGGAAAGCCAGATAACATAGGACCTGATGGTCTATGACGAGGTTGTCTGCTGGAGGAAAGCACATGGGAAAACCAGATAACATAGGACCTGATGGTCTGTGACGAGGTTGTCTGCTGTGTGGGATTACATGGAAAAAAAAAAACCCTGATATCAGAAGACCTGTTGGTCTATGACGAGGTTAACTGCTGAAGTCAAAAGTACATGACAATACATGGGAACGGTAGATAACAGAAGACATTTTGATTTACGACGAGGTTATCTACTAGAGGAAAATATATGGGAAATCAAGATAACATAGGATCTGATGTTCTACGTGGAAGTTATCGTCTACAAGACGTATATAGGATCCAGGAGAGAGAGAGAGTATGTGATAAGTGAGATAAGGATCAAGTGATGAATGGACTGAAGTAATCTTAAGAGTCGATGGAGAAGAGATTGGGGGAAGTGAGTTAGAGAAGAGATTGGAAGAAGTGAGTTAGGGAAGAGATTGGAGGAAGTGAGTTAGAGAAGAGATTGGAGGAAGTGAGTTAGAGAAGAGATTGGAGGAAGTGAGTTAGAGAAGAGATTGGAGGAAGCGAGTTAGAGATAAGATTGGAGGAAGCGAGTTAGAGAAGAGATTGGAGGAAGTGAGTTAGAGAAGAGATTGGAGGAAGTGAGTCAGAGAAGAGATTGGAGGAAGTGAGTTAGAGAAGAGATTGGAGGAAGTGAGTCAAGGTGTGAGTCAGCAAAGGAGTGAGATTAGGTGGAATGAGTGAAAGGCATGAGGGAATAAGCTTAGGGCTGATCACAATGAGATTAGAGAAATTAACTTCAGGTTTATATATGAGCAAAGAAAGTAAGATCGAGACGATGCTAAAGAAGAGTTATGTGAGACTAGAGGCGAAAAGTGAGTTGGTATGACTGATCATAGAAGAGGTTAATGAAAAGAAGGAAAGAGAGAAAAATATATGTGAAAAATGAGCTTGATCAAAGCGAAGGAGCCAACTTGGAGAGAGAGAGAGAGAGAGAGAGAGAGACTTGAGACGAGGAGAAACAAAAGTGAAGATAACATAGAAACAAATAAAATACCGAGACGATTTCAATGTTTAGAGAAAAAAAGAGAAAAAAAAGTTTACAGCATATCAAAACGAAATATCAAAACGAAGAGAAAAAGGAAAAGACATGAAGAAAAAAAAAAAAAAATAGGGGAATTGATGAGGAGGATAATGAGAGAGTATTTAAAAAGTGATTGACAGAATGTTAATGAAGTTGGGGTTGCTAAGTATGCATTAATTAGTTCGCTTTAATGAGTGAGAAAGACCGTTGGGACAAAATCTCAGATAATGGGCAAAGTTAATGAGGGAAGAGTTAATGGTTGGAAGGTTAATGCACCAGGAAATACTGTGACAAAGTGGAGATGGTTAATGAGTGAAGGATTATTAATCAAAGGAGCAATGAGGAAGGGTCAAAACATTGATGGCTGAAGGGGTGAATTAGATGGATAAAATGATTTACGGACGGGGAAATGGTTGATGAAAGGTTAATAAGCTGGATGATTGAAGGCAAATGGTTAAAGATCAGTTAATTGATTTGTCAAGGAGTGAGGAAGTAATGGCTTAAGAGTATAATGAATAATTAAGGGGGGAAAAGATTGATGTGAAAAGTGATGTTATTGAATGAAAAGAGATGTGGCTGAAGCCACTGAATGAAGCCAATGGGTGAAGGACAGACAGATGAAAGAAAAGATATTATGTATGACAGGCTAATGGTTTAAGGCAGAAGGAATATATATATGGAGAGCTGGTATGGGAGTAAGGGTTCAATGGATGATGCATTAGCAAGAAGTGAGCAAATGAAGGGTCTAGGGGTGAAGTTGATGGCATTAGAATATATAACACACAACGACCATTGATACGTGAAAGGTTATTGCAAGAGGAACCATTTAGTAAATGGTTAGTAAATGAATTTAGAGGGTTCAACCTATTACCTCTTAGATGAACTCAGTCTAGAGGGTTCAACCTATTGTCTACTAGATGTACTTAATCTAGAGGTTCAACCTATTGGCTACTAGATGTACTCAGTCTAGATAGTTCAACCTATTGTCTACTAGATGAACTCAATCCGGAGGGTTCAACTTATTGTCTACTAGATGTACTCAATCTAGAGGGTTCAACCTATTGTCTACTAGATGAAGTCAGCGGGTGAGGGGTTCAACCTATCTATTTTCTACTAGATGAACTCACTGGTTGAAACCCACTGAGAAAGAAGCCGTTAGATTCAGAGATAAAGATGAAGTATGAAAAAGATTATGAATGGAGTGGAAGTGACCTATTGATACTTTGAAAATAATGGGTAAATAAATGATAGATGAAATATAGATAAGATGTAAATGAGCAGAGCTTTGATTCGTAAAGGTTTGATAAATGAGTAATCATAGAGTATAAAAGTGATGGGTTTTTGAATAATATTTGATAACATGATAGAGGAGTACACTTGGATGGATGTTAATTGATTAACGACCCAATTGGAAAGTGCTGAGGCGCTAATGGCTGTAGAAGAGTCATGTAGTCTCCTTTGACCTGTCTTGCTTAAGCAGCGAGGTAGCGCTTGATAATGAACCTTTGTGGAAAAATTCTTTATTGGCCTTTTTATATCTTTTAACAACTTTTAAAAAAGTTATAATACAGGAGGAAAGGAATTCCAGATAGTCTCCCCAACCCAAAGCCCAGCGGAGACCCGCTGAGTCGTTTTCTACGATACGCAGGTTTTCTACAATACGCAGGGAATACGCAGGGCAGTATTCCTCCCCCCTTATCCCCAGGCGTATATGCTACAGCGTTAGCGTAATCTCGGGATTCAGAAATGAATGAAATGAATCACACAAGAGTTTTTTCTTTTTTTCTATCATTATCAACAACATTAAGAGAAGTAAACAACCCATAAGCGTCAAATGATCCAAATATCTTCAGCTTACTCAAGTTTAACAGCTTACTCAAGCTTAATTCATATTTCTTTTTTTTTTTGAGTTTCAAGCTTAATGCAAAAGCTGTAACTTAAACAAAGCTGACTCTCTATTTTCTTTTACTTTCATTTATATGTACATATTTTCTTTTACTTTCATTTATATGTACATATATTTTCTTTTACTTTCATTTATATGTACATATTTTCTTTTACTTTCATTTACATGTACGTATTTTCTTTTACTTTCATTTATATGTACATATATTTTCTTTTACTTTCATTTATATGTACATATTTTCTTTTACTTTCATTTATATGTACATATTTTCTTTTACTTTCATTTATATGTACATGTTTTCTTTTACTTTCATTTATATGTACATATTTTCTTTTACTTTCATTTACATGTACATATTTTCTTTTACTTTCATTTACATGTATATAATTTCGGATTAATGCCTCAGACATTTTAATCTCAAACTTTTTAACACAAGTGAGATGTTTTTCTCGTGTAAAGAAGATAAGAATCTGTGAACAATAACACGTCAGTTGTTAATTAACATTTGAATGTTAATGGTTTAGGTTGGTCGTCACTAAGATGGGATTCATACGCGTTTCTTTTTCTCTTTTTTCCCGTGCCCCAACTCTAACTCAGGACTTGATGTGAATGGACTTTAGACTCCAAAGGAGTTTACATTTCCCTGCTACTGGAGGTGGCGCCATTGGCCCTGGGGTAATTAGAAATAATGTTCTTGTTCCATTTTGATCATTATATATTAGTACCACTTCGTCAAATATATATATTTTTTTTCATCTCTCACTCGATGAGTCTCGTGTGCATACGTTCAACATTTTTTTTGAATCATTTTCATCCTCATTATACACTTGCCTCATTCATCACTTCATGTTTTGTTACGTATCTGTTTCCTTTTAAACTTCAAGCTTAACATTGTTCATCCTTCTTTCACAGTGCTTCGTAACCCTTTCTTTTTCAGCTTACATTCTATTTTGCCACAATTCATCTCTTTTTTTTCTTATTCTAATTTTCTCACGTGTGTAATTCACCTTCTGTATCATCATTAGATACCATAATTGTGTTTGTTCTTTACTGTCGTCTTATGTTCTATTATTCCACCATCTTTTCCATTCTATCATCACTGCCTCTCTACTTATATACTTTATAATCTTTATCTCTTGCCATGTTCACAATTACGTCCATGAAACTCTCTCGTATCTCATTATCTCAATAAAGCCTCTATATTTTCTATGTAGTCTGTCGTTCACCTTTCTATCTAACCCTCATGTTATCGAACGTGTTCATGGCTTTGTGGCTCATCTCGCCAACACACTTATTCCAAGCAACTTTTCTACCTCACTGACATGTCATCTTCCATGCCTCTCTCTTTATCCCTGTGTACAGCATGATGAGCTAACAGGTCCTTTCACTAACACCTCTCCTGGCTTGGACGAGTGTCCATCACCAGTTTCTTGTCGTCCAGACAACGATAGTTGGTTGGTTGTTTGGTTAGTTGGTTGGTTGTTTGGTTAGTTGGTTGGTTGTTTGGTTAGTTGGTTGGTTGTTTGGTTAATTGATTGGTTGTTTGGTTAGTTGGTTGGTTGTCTGGTTAGTTGGCTGGTTGTTTGGTTAGTTGGTTGGTTGTTTGGTTAGTTGGTTGGTTGTCTGGTTAGTTGGCTGGTTGTTTGGTTAGTTGGTTGGTTGTCTGGTTGGTTGGTTGGTTGGGTCACATGCCTATCATTTGTTAGGATCATTAGGGCCCTCACAGTTCAAGCTCTACATCCACCAACCTAAGAATATTGAACACCTTCTTCAAGTATCAAAGATCATTCTAACATCACGTATGGTCTCGCTACGTGCGTATATGACCCATGGATGTCGATGAGGGGGACAGTGTATAAACTAACAGCGTATACTACTTACCCAGCGCATGTAGTGTGTATGAAGGTGTAACTTATGTTTTGAGAGAGTTTACCCAGATTGGATATTCTTGAATATTAAAAAGACTCTGTCTGTCTGTCTCTGTCTCTCTGTCTCTCTCTGTCTCTCTCTCTCTCTCTCTCTCTCTCTCTCTCTCTCTCTCTCTCTCTCTCTCTCGTGTCCGACCCGCTCCTATCATCCCCTCGCAGTTCTTGTACTCATGTCGTGACATTTGCCCCGCGCTCACTATCACCGCAACACACACACACACACACACACACACACACACACACACACACTCTCTCTCTCCCTCCCTCCAGCCACACGGGAACCTTCTCCAAACCGTCTCTTCTGCTCGTCCGGACGCTGGCGTATGCTCCACCTGTTGCCAGTTGTCCCCTCCAAGTTGTCTAACTACAGTACTACCAACACAATTAATATCTCTCGCCCGTTCTGCACCCAGGCTCCAGTTCTTCACAAGGGGGATTATACGCACCTCCTCCCTTCTCCTCTCCTCTCCTCATACTTCTTGCTGGCAACGGGATCATCTCGTCACCTAATTCCTTCTTGCACTTCTTTTTATCCATCGGTCCATCTCCTGCCTCTAACATGCAGGTAGCTCTTAGCGAAAAAGAGAACTCGCGACAATGTTTTCCCTTATATCCTTACATAGTTCAAGCTTACTGTACATAGGTCAAGCTCACTGAACATGAGCTTACTTCCTTTGATAACTTTTTCCCGTTTATCAATTACCTTTTCACTATCAGCTTTGACCCAGTAGTTACTCACAAAGTTGAGGCCATGAGGATGACATACCACCCCTCCCTCCTTAAGAAAATCAAACTGTTACAATTCTACGTCATGCACCAAGACTCGGCAGCATTGATCTGCCTCACTTTCAACCTCCTACGGAATAAACCTCGAACCTGTTGGTCCCGGTTTAGTACAAGAACCTTACCTCACCTCATCTCGCATTTCTCCTCTACCCTTCACTTGCCTCCACTCAACTCCCCTTTGCTTTAGAAGAGTTTGGAAGGTCAAACCTGATTGACAAGGTCAAACCTCACCTCACCCCCTCGCATTTCTCCTCTACCCTTGACTTGCCTCCACTCAACTCCCCTTTGCTTTAGAAGAGCTTTGGAAGGTCAAACCTGATTGACAAGGTCAAACCTCACCTCACCCCCTCGCATTTCTCCTCTACCTTTGACTTGCCTCCACTCAACTCCCCTTTGCTTTAGAAGAGTTTGGAAGGTCAAACCTGATTGACAAGGTCAAACCTCACCTCACCCCCTCGCATTTCTCCTCTACCTTTGACTTGCCTCCACTCAACTCCCCTTTGCTTTAGAAGAGTTTGGAAGGTCAAACCTGATTGACAAGGTCAAACCTCACCTCACCCCCTCGCATTTCTCCTCTACCTTTGACTTGCCTCCACTCAAATCCCCTTTGCTTTAGAAGAGCTTTGGAAGGTCAAACCTGATTGACAAGGTCAAACCTCACCTCACCCCCTCGCATTTCTCCTCTACCCTTGACTTGTCTCCACTCAACTCCCCTTTGCTTTAGAAGAGCTTTGGAAGGTCAAACCTGATTGACAAGGTCAAAAAGAGCATCTTTATATGACTGTACCTTCATCGAGATAAGGGACCCTCAGTTTATCATAAGGGTGAATGAAAAGGTCGTCATCATACTTAATAATAAACCTAATCTCGGGGATAATGAAGCACCATCAGAGCTACTTAGTGATTAAGGATTCGGTTGGCGATAGGATTGGAGTGTTTGGGAGATTATCAGTGCCACGAAGCCTGGGCGGCCTCCGTCTCTCGTCGTGGAAAGGCTTTGCTTATATATATATATATATATATATATATATATATATATATATATATAAAGGGGAGGGAGCGGGGGGCTGGAAATCCTCCCCTCTCGTTTTTTTTTAATTTTCCGAAAGAAGGAACAGAGAATTGGGCCAGGTGAGGGTATTCCCTCAAAGGCCCAGTCCTCTGTTCTTAACGCTACCTCGCTAATGCGGGAAATGGCGAATAGTTTGAAAGAAGAAAAAAAAAAAAAAATATATATATATATATATATATATATATATATATATATATATATATATATGTGTGTGTGTGTATGTGTGTGCCTTTTTTATTTAGGTCATGGGGAGTACCTGTGAGGGGAGTGGACGTGATCTGCATACCATGCCTAGATTACGGGCAACATGCAAATTACGTGAGAGAGAGAGAGAGAGAGAGAGAGAGAGAGAGAGAGAGAGAGAGAGAGAGAGAGAGAGAGAGAGAGAGAGAGAGAGTTGAGGCTGCGTATGGGGTGAGAGTAGGAGTAAGGATGGGATGTGATGGGTTGAGAATAGGAGGAAAGATGAGGTCTCAAGGAATGGAAGGAGGAGTAGAAATAGGGGCTTCATGGGATAGGCGTGGGAAATGGGGGCAAAATGGGATGGAAAATAGGAGTAAGAATGGGGTTACGTGAGGATTGGGAATGAGGATGAAGCCTGATTGGGATATGAGGATGAATTCAAGCAGGATAGAAATAGAAACAGGAATGGGGTTGTGGAAATGGGGTTGTTGGAAATGGGGTTGTGGAAATTGGGCTAATGACGTGATTTCCTGGGTTATCATAAGAGGCAGGATGGGCGATAGGTCTGATGGGGTAGAAGGAGAATTAGGGATGGGGTAAACAAATCAATGAATAAGCGAATCATTACTCGAAAACGCACACACACACACACACACACACACACACACACATACACACACACACACACACACACATACACACACACACATACACACACATACACACACACACATACACACGGGACAACACGAGTGTAAAACACTCTCATCCCCGCAGAGTACAAAAAAAGTTAATCACACACACGAAAACCGACACTGGAAGGTAATTGACCTGACCTTTGAAGGCTAACTTTACAGAAAGTACGTCTTTTTTTTTGATGATTTCAAGAAACTCAAATATGACAAGAAATAGTTAGGTTAGGTTAGACTAGGTCAGGTTAGGTTGGTCTAGGTTAGGTAGGTTTGAGTAGATTAGGTTGGGTTAGGTTGGTCTAGGTTAGGTAGGTTTGAGTAGATTAGGTTAGGTTAGGTTGGTCTAGGTTAGGTAGGTTTGAGTAGATTAGGTTAGGTTAGGTTGGTCTAGGTTAGGTAGGTTTGAGTAGATTAGGTTAGGTTAGGATGGTCTAGGTTAGGTTAGATTAGGCTAGGATAGGGTTAACATACGAGACAGTTGGAAATATTGAAAGCGATTTCGTAAATAAGTGAAATAAAGCTCACGAGAGAGAGAGAGAGAGAGAGAGAGAGAGAGAGAGAGAGAGAGAGAGAGAGAGAGAGATAAAACACATGCAGCTTAATCTAACATAACAGATAAGCTTTTGTATCCAGACGAGGGCCGGTAACACAGACTAAAGATACACAGCGGAAACAAACCTCAACAGACGTCCTAACACAGGGAGCTCTGTTAACAGACTCTGTTTAACACGAGTCCTAACACAGGGAACTCTGTTAACAGACTCTAACGCAGGACCTAAACCCAGGGAGCTCAGTAAACAGACATCTAACACAAGTCCTAACACAGGGAACTCTGTTAACAGACATCTAACACAAGTCCTAACACAGGGAACTCTGTTAACAGACATCTAACACAAGTCCTAACACAGGGAGCTCTGTTAACAGACTCTAACACAAGTCCTAACCCAGGGAGCTCTGTTAACATACTCTAACTCAGGTCCTAACACAGGGAGCTCTGTTAACAGACATCTAACACAAGTCCTAACACAGGGAACTCTGTTAACATACACTAAGGTCCTAACACAGGGAGCTCAGTAAACAGACATCTAACACAAGTCCTAACACAGGGAACTCTGTTAGCATACATCTAAAACAAAGTCCTAACACAGGGAGCTCTGTTAACAGACATCTAACACAAGTCCTAACACAGGGAGTTCTGTTAACAGACTCTGTTTAACACTTGGCCACACGTTTCTGTTGTCCCCCTAACTAATTTGATTGAGTGTACATAGTGACAGTTTTGCCCTGAGGGCGTGGAACATTGTTTGCAAACATAGTTTGTATCAAGCGTGGGCGTCATAGAGATGTATACAGAATACTAGGAAAGGTTATGTAAAACCATTATAAAAAAAAAGTGTATAAAAGACATGTAAAGAAGTTGTGTAAAGGATATCAAAATAGGTGTGTAACATGTATCATAAGACTGTATGAGTTATAATTAAGACCGTATGAGATATTAAAAAAAAAGTGTGCTCAAGATATCAATTGGGGTGTAAAAGGTATCTAAAATGGTGTGCAAAAGATATTAGATAAAGTTTGTAAAAGATATCAAAAAGAGGTGTATAAAAGATATCAAAAGAGGTGTATCAGAGACATTACAAAATGTGTGTAAAAGATATCAAGAAAAGGTGTGTGAAAGATATTAAGAAAAGGTGTGTGAAAGATATCAAGAAAAGGTGTGTGAAAGATATCAAGAAAAGGTGTGTAAAAGATATCAAGAAAAGGTGTGTAAAAGATATTAAGAAAAGGTGTGTAAAAGATATTAAGAAAAGGTGTGTAAAAGATATTAAGAAAAGGTGTGTAAAAGATATTATGAAAAGGTGTGTAAGAAAAATTATGAAAAGGTGTGCAGAAAGATATCAAAGGAGGTGTAAATAAGATATTAGAAAAAATACATTGAAATTACATACTACATCAGTACATTTGTATATATACACGTCTCCCCACGTAGGACGGAAGAAAATGTATTATTCTTTTAATTCTTTCTTCATTTTGATTTTTCTTTCCAAAAATTAGGAAACTACCTCAGGCAGACTGAAGATACATTTATATAATAACCTTGGGTCAGGTCAAGGGCTACTGCTGTCAATGATGTAGGTCAGGAGAAGGGGTTCGTGGAGGTCAAAGTACTTTAGCGGATGGTGAAGTGAAGAGGCGTTTGTGTGTGGCGGGGAAAAGTGAGTTAAGAGTTTATAAAGGGTGAAGTGAAGATAGGTTTATGGAGTGGGGAAGGTGAGTTTGGAGTTTATATGGGGTGAAGTGAAGGTGCGTTTACGTGGGGGGGAAAGTGAGTTTGGGTTTATCAAGGGTGAAGTGGAGGTGCGTCTATGGAGAGGGGAAAGTGAGTTTGGGTTTACTGAGTGTGAAGTGAAGATGCGTTTAGTGGTGTCACGATCAACAGTGAACATGATAGTGAGTTGTAGTGAGGAAAGAGAAAGACTATATTCACTAGACTGAGTTGAAGTTTTCTACAATTTGATTTTTCTTTTACTTAATACATCGATCATAATTACTGGTGTACATATATATATATATATATATATATATATATATATATATATATATATATATATATATAAACAATTCTTGTCGAAATTCGTTTCGTGTATCCCTCTGTGATGATTTGTGTAATTTCGTTATAGGAATCCAGTTATTTCCCTCTACGAAGCCGTAATGGAATTGGGTTATAAGGAGTACCGAATTTTCCCCTATCTGACGCTATACGGAGTAGCTTCGTTAAAGGCGTTCTCTATTTCTATAACGCTATACTCCCTTTCGTTTAAAGGAATTGCGTATTTCCCCTGTACGACTATGTAACGTGATTCAAATTACACACTGACTTTTCAATATCTCTTAATGATCAAAAATATATCTTTTTCTTTTTTTTTTGACTATAGACAATCCAATCCTCTAATTAATTCTATTTGTAACAATAGACAATCCATTGGTGTGATTAGATTGCCTTAGCTCCTGCCCATCTCCCACAACGAAGTAAAAACAAGAACAGATTTTATTTTTCTTTTGCTACAGCAAATAGAGCAAGACGCATTCTTTTTTTTTTTTTTTGTTTCACTCTTCACCATTATTGAATAGAACAAATAAAAAGGGTAAATAAAGGAGACAACAAATATACGATCTGTCTCGTCTTCAGTGTTCTTTCTTTTTTTTTTATGTAGGACGCTAACAGATATTTGTTCTTTGTGGGACGTACGAAGAAAGACCAGCAATTATACGCCTTTGCCATTCCCTCGTTTCTCAAGTTTACGTTCCTTGTATTTTATTGCAGGAGTGTAGTTCGGTTGCGGCATAGGGATTGGTGAGTTTATGCGTAGTTATGGATTGTAGCGGTGTCTTGAGGTATGTGGGTTGAGTTTTGTAGTGGTTGAGGTATTCTTTTGTGAGGTGTGGTTGGTGTCGTTGTATGGTTGTGTGGATATGTGGTGGGTGTGTGTTTTGAGTTTGTGGGTGTTGTAGGATGAGGTTTCTGGAACAAGTCTTAGTTATCTCATTGATAATGTTATTAGTTAATCTTGATTTTGAGCATTTGAGGTTGAAAAGGGGTTGGTCGTGGAGTTTGATTACATTTAGGTTTGGATGAGGAAAAATGGTGGGTTTCGGGGTGGAGGTGGTTTTAATGAAACTGGCTGGGGGTGAGAGTGGGTTACCTGAGGTTGTTCGTGTGTGAGAAGTGTGTGAGTTGTAAATTGGTGCTGTAGGGTTAGGGTCAGTCAATGAGTAGTTAATGGAAACTGGAGTGGTGAGGTTCAAAGTCTGGGATGTGATTGGCGGGTGGAATTGAAGCGGAGTGGATCTAGGTAGGGTGGGGAAAATATCTGGGGGCTTGAAGAATGGTGGAAGTGCGAGAACATTATCTGTCAGTGAAAGCAAAGAAGTTGGTATGTTTGAAGGAATAGTAACGATCCAACAATTTGCTAATGCCGATATCAGGCAGGACCTATATAATTATTTGTTGTGGAAAAAAATCGTATTGAAGGAATTCGGATATCTCGGAAATAATATGTTGAGGAACTAATTGTCCTGTGTGGATTTGTTTTGTCGAGGTAAGAAGTGGGTTCAGCAGGATAAGTCGATGCAATAAAGACGTGGTTGAGAGAGCAGAAGAGGGTGTTTTGAAATGGTTCGGGCACATGGAGAGAATGAGTGAGGAAAGATTGACCAAGAGAATATATGTGTCGGAGGTGGAGGAACGAGGAGAAGAGGGAGACCAAAGTGGAGGTGGAAAGATGGAGTGAAAAGATTTTGTGTGATCGGGCCTGAACATGCAGGAGGGTGAAAGGAGGGCAAGGAATAGAGTGAATTGGAGCGATGTGGTATACCGGGGTTGACGTGCTGTCAGTGGATTGAATCAGGGCATGTGAAGCGTCTGGGGAAAACCATGGAAGGCTGTGTAGGTATGTATATTTGCGTGTGTGGACGTATGTATATACATGTGTATGGGGGGGGGTTGGGCCATTTCTTTCGTCTGTTTCCTTGCGCTACCTCGCAAACGCGGGAGACAGCGACAAAGTATAATAAAAAAATAATATAAAAATAGATATATATATATATATATATATATATATATATATATATATATATATATATATATATATATATGAAACAAAATCCCGTATCTTGAGAAAGAAAAACGAAATTCACTCATAAGGATTAATCCCTCGGGGAAATTAATCCCCCAGTCAGCCTTGAGGTGAAATCGCTATATTGTCCTGTCGAGGGATTTATGTGTTTGTTTTCTACAGATACGAGAGATAAAAAGAAGAGTGTGCAGTTCAGCGAGGCATAACGAGTCGATGCCCCATCACTCGCAATACTATTAGATCGAAGCTGAACTGATGTGGACTATATTAAGCCTGACTGAGTCTGGACAATATATCTCCATTGATTCATGCGAAACTGGGAAGAAGATATTACGAATATGATCAGGTGAAGCCATAGAAAATAACTGGTCATTCAAGGCTCGACCTTTTGAAACTGGTCAAGTATATTTGAGACACGTACGAGGAAAAAATGAGGAACTATCGTGAAAGTATGAATGAAACAATAATTGATGATGATGATAATAATAATAATAATCATTATAATAATAATAGTAATAATAATAATAATAATAATAATGATAGAAATGATAATAACAAAAATAACAATAATCAAGATGATAATATCAAGATGATAATTATAACATTGATAATGAAAATAATAACAATAATAATGATAATGATAATAATAATAATAACAATAATAATGATAATGATAATAATAGAATAATAATAGTAATAATGATGATAATAACAATGATGATAGTAATGATAATAATGATAACACTAATAATAATAATGATGATAATAATAATGATAATGATACTAATAATAATAATTATAGTAATAATAATAACAGGAGTTTATTAGTAATTTGAGGAAAGGAAGAGATAAAGATAATTGGGTACGTTGTGAGAATCGTGGGGCGGGGGAACATATAACATCATCATAATCACTAGAATATATCCCTTTAAGACCATCGTCTTTAACCTCACTCATACTCTCATCATACGCCTCATCACCGAAGTGTGAACCAATAATGGGGAGGCGAGAGAGAGAGAGAGAGAGAGAGAGAGAGAGAGAGAGAGAGAGAGAGAGAGAGAGAGAGAACATGGGAGAGTACATAGGAATGGCAAACAAAAGAGGACCCGTTATCTCATGTCTACGTTTTCTGTGTTTTGAACCTGGAACCACCATATATTTGAGAAGTAATGCCAGCATGGAAGTGAACAGGATAGAACGTAAAGAAAATTCCTACTTAGAAAATTCATATGACGGTACCGCATCCTCTACTGCACTCCAATATCCACTTTGGTGTCTGGGGACGGGAAAAATAAACTAATGTATATGTATATTTTCTTTTCCTGGTGCTCGTGAGAAACATGACTGACCGATTTTTTAAGGACATCTACAACCTGTACACTGATTACGTTTGACGGTAATTCATTCTTATTTTCAACATACCTATTTGCATATAAACTTTTTCCCACGTCTGTGTTATATCGTTTACCTTAAAGTTTCATGCTATCCGTCCTGGTAACTGAGTTATCTGTTATTTGAAACTGATTTTCGTAATATACGTGTCGAATTTATCAGAAATTTAAAAAGATTTGTGACAGTTTTATGAGGTAGGATTCGGTTCTTAAGAAACAAGAGATCGAGTCTTAGCATCACTTCAGGAACTATGTTTCTCTGAGATGGATTCAGTTTTGTTGCCAGTCTTTGTACTTGTTCCATTATTTCCACGTCCTTCGAGTAATTGCTGCCAGAACTGATTTCCATATCTAATATGTGATGCATTAGTTATGCTCAGAAGTATTGCTGGTGTTTTGTAGTCGATCTGAAATTTAGCATCCGTTTCCATTTCATTTGCTACTAGACACTGTTAATCATGCATCAGATTATTACTGTTAAAAACTCCAAGATTTTTTTTTTTTTCATGTACATTAGACAGCGTAATTCCAAATATCTGGTAGTCGTGTATAGTATTCCTATCTCAAAGGTACATAGCTTAATATTTGTTTGCACTGTTGTCCAGTTCTCTGTCGCTGGCGAGGACAAGATCAGGGATATTGTGGCCTCTGGTCGGTTTATAGATGAACCGACCAAGAAGAAGATAAATGAAGTTAATCTATCTATTCCTCTCTTTATCTTCTATCAAAGTATTCCAGTGTACACCTGAATTCTTAAAGTCGCGTACAATTATGACTTTCATATTGTTTATGTGAAATTCTGTTTCTTTGTAGAAGCATTGAGTCCTTTTCTAGCTTTTGTTTAGGAAGTCTATAGATATTTGACGCCTGAATGCAGTTTAATCCTATCTATCGACAGCAGTATCGGTGTAAAGCGAATCATAAGTACCAAGCGTTTTATCCTGCACTTGCAACACGAACTAAGAGCGCACCTTCTTCCTTCTGCAGACAATCTCTTGTTGACAGTCTGCATTCAGGTACTGTTAATCCAGCGAGTAAATGTTTATTCTCAGAGTTTATCCTCGTTGCTGAGACTGCAGTGTTGTTCTGTTTCTCCGTGACAGCGTATGATAGCAGCTCGGTTTGTTTTGGTATGATCCTCCGAGCATTTTGTGTACGTTAAGCTAATTTTCCTCTGTGATTTTGTGAGAAGGGTCTTGGAGATCTATTGGCAGGGTTCAGTTTACAAGGTTATCGTTACTGGCGTAAGTGTGTGTTGGAAGACCGACTCACACTTGGGAGGTGACCTCGAGTACTTGCATAATTGATTTCGTGTGATGACGATTTTGTGCCAGAAGACAAGGCGAAAGCGTAGCCCTCACCGCACAGAAATCTTGGATTATGAAGAATGAGTCGTGTGAGTTACTCGTTGTTAAGCATTACCTATGAGAAAGAGGGCGAGACCGTGTTGCGTGTCTGTGAACTGAAGGCCAATAGTAACCCACACATGTGGATGTGGCTCCAAGAGAAAAGACAGCCACATGAGTCGAAAGGGAGTGAAGTTTGACAGCCGAAAAGAAGTGGTGGCGGCGGCTCACTGAGACAGAGAGAGAGAGAGAGAGAGAGAGAGAGAGAGAGAGAGAGTTCCAACAACACCACCCGCTACTCTTCCTCCTCCTCCTCCTCCGTCCATTTCTCCATCTCCTCCCCCCAATAAGCTGCTTCAAGTTATAGACCGCCACAGTGACCTTCTCAATTCATTTATTTCCCTTCCTCGTAGTCATTACGGAGTTTCCTAATGAAGGTTCTCCCTGGGCGCGCCTCCTAGCGGATCTTCTTCATTCATATTCCGGGACGTGTTTACAAGAACTTCGATTCGCATGGCTGAGATGAGGACTGTTCCCCAAGTTGCAGGAATTACGAGAAGAACCAGAGATGAGGCGAGCAGGGAAAAGTTTGTATAGTCTTGGAGATGAGGGGGATGTGCGGGTCCGACACGAGAAATAGAATTATTTCAAGATGGTGTAGAAGTTAGCAGGGAGCTTGGAAGATGATGTGTTCGTGTGTGTGTGTGTGTGTGTGTGTGTGTGTGTGTGCGTGTGTGTGGATGAGTGGGTGGGTGACATGATGTGTGTGTGTGTGTGTGTGTGTGTGTGTGTGTGTGAGCGAGAGATTGCTAGTTGTAGTTACCGATTCTGTCTTACAGTGAGAGGGTTGTACACTTGTGATGATGCCCTGTCTCTTGACTAGGTCTCGACCCCAGCGGGAAAAGGGGGAAGGGAGGGGGGAAGGGTGGGGGTCCGTCTATCACGACGTCCAGTTACACATGACTGCATAGACGACCGCAGCCACGTGCGCATAGAAACACACACACACACACACACACACACACACACACACTTGCTCCTCCTGATGTATTTAAATGACTTGCCAGAAGGAACTCATCACCAGAATATGTTTGTCGAGATGTCGAGGTCATGAGGGAAGGAAGGAATAACAAGAACTGCACCAGTTTACAAAGGGACCTGGACAAACTCCATGAGCTGGTGACGTGCACGGCTGATGAAAAATTCAGTCGAACAAATGTCGAGTAATGAGGATGGAACACAGCCAAAGAAGACCTCGATGCGATTTCTTTTTTTAACTAGGAGAGAAATTGCAGGAATCTGTGGGTGAAAAAGGGACTTGGGAATAGACAATGAACCCAACTTGTCCACTAGAACTTCTTGGAAAAACTTGAAAGACAAACTGACTTCAAGTAAATACCAGAACAGCAGCATTCATGTACGTGGACGAAGGAGATATTCAGTAAGCTGTTTACATCCCACATGATGCCAGAGCGAGAATTTACTTCTTAAAGTTTGGTCACCAAGTCTACAGAAGCACAAAGAACTATTAGAGAATGTGCAGAAGAACAATAAAGATCGTGTCAGAATGAAAAGAAACGGATTCAAAATGAAAGGTTCAGGACCTTAAACTTGCCTGCCGTCGAGAGGAGAAGAGTAAGGAGTGATGGACACAACCTACATGTTTCTAGACCATACTGCTCATGGTGACGATGATTAGGATATCAAAAGATGCAAAGGTAGAGCAACCAAGGCCATGACAAGAACGTATCTATGAACCATATTCCGGCACAAAGTGAAGCTGCACTTCACGCGGGAGCAGGGATAGTTGGGACTCCTTTTTTGGGGAGTAGGAGGTTGTTTCAAGGGCATGATCCTAGCCAAATGGCGTTCCAGTCTTCTCGACTGTAGCTGGTCCTCGGTTCATCATAACTCTTTCTGCAGAACCACCTCAGGGATAAGGGTTCCAATGGCACTTCGTTCTATATACAACAGCACTAGACCCCAGCACTAGACCATCTCTTAACCAAGCCATTCTGAGTACCATCATCCCCAAAATGAAGATAAGATGACACCGTACCCCAGCCTCACACTTTAGCAACCTTTACTCACATAGTTCCTAACCCTCTCCACACACCGGCAAATATAACATCGACAAAACACACATACCCACACAGAAATCATCCGAAAAGGACTAACCAACCGCCGGCATACCTAAGGGTTCAACACCACTTCACCGGACACACACACACACACAAACACACACCCGTCTGAAATTGTTGTTACGATTCTTTTTGGAAAGGTCCGTCAATTCTATTTATTATGCACACTGGATAACGCTATATGATTGTTACGGGATTAAAGCAAACACCAGGGTGAAATCTACATATAATACAAGAAATAAGAATACAAGATGACAAGCACATTAATCGGGTACACTTTGGCTAACACTTAACATTCAGTATTCCCCATTCTACATTCCAGGTAAGATTTAAGACCAGGAGATCTCTTTCCTTTATGACAAGTTGACTATAAAAGCATGACACAAGACTCTTATTCGTTAGGCAATTCTGAGACTAGTTACGATACATTGTTACACTCAGACCTGAAGTGACACAGTATTAACATCTTACAATCCTGGCAAGGGTCGACAATCGTTACCTGCGGAGCAAGAAGCTCCTCGATTGGACTGAACAACCCCCTCCCACCCTTTTTCATTTTACAAGCCCTTCCCTCCAGTATTATTACTGTCCATAAGAAGAAGCAGAGGAGAGAGGGAAACGGGGATTTTTTCCCTCGAAGGTTCTTATCTATCTTTCTGACGCTTTCTTACTTTGGAACGGTGGGAAAGGCAAGGTGGGAAAATGAAAAAAAAAATGTGTGTGTGTGTGTGTGTGTGTGTGTCTAAGAAAGAACCTTTTAATGACACAAGACACCTCATTAGTCAAGATGCAGTTGGTGACGTATCAGTGAATAACATATGGGTATCATAATGACATATATTAGAAGGGTAGAAAATGATGGGAGGAAGAATTTGATATTATGAGATGATAAAGAGTTTTTGGTGCAATGCCTTGCAACTCGCGTTGTTGTAAACTGCCTTTGTCGAATCAAAAGTTTAGGTAAAGTTTATTGGTTTTGATAATTAAGGAATTTCAGGTTAGTAAAGTTTTTGTTGATGAATGATGGTCATTAAGTGAAAGAAATGAACGAGGGAATTGTGCTGAATGAGAAGTAATTAGTACTGAGTTGATTTAGATTTTCTGAAGCAGCGATAGAAAGTTATTGGGTGAAGATTAATGAAGACTAACGCTCTATGATTGAGTGTTCAAATCTGGTTAATAGAAGGTTAACGAGTAGTAGAGGATGAGCATCAATTAGTGACCTTAGGGAGGTTAATGACCCTGCGGATAATGAGGGGGGGAGGGGGGAGGATAGATGAAGGATAATGACTTAGACAAGAAGGTTAATGTACGAAGGATATCGAGTGAGTGTTAACGAGGCAAGGTTAATGAGAGGGGCAGGTGACGAGTGCGCAGGTGAGGAGGAGGTGGAGGAGGAGGAGGAGGTGGAGGAGGAGAGAGTGAGGGTGGGGGACGGGCGGGCGGGCGGGCGCGGGGCAGCTGGAGGCAGTGGGGAGCCAGTGCCAGTAGGGAGGCAGTGCCAGTAAGGTTGTGTCCGTTGCGCCGCGAGCACAGAGCCGCTCATCTCGCCCGCCTGGCCCCCACGTCTCTCCTCCCGCTTGGCCGAGCCAGAGTCGTGGGAGAGGATCATCCGCGCTAAAAAAAAATAAAAAAAAAAAAAGAAAACCCTGATACCGGCCAAACCCTTGACGCCCAGCCCGAGCACGTCCTCTACAGGTTGGATCCCACGGCGGGGAGGGCACGCAGCCTCGGTAGTGTGGGTGACGAGCCATGTCACCCACATTATTCCCAGCGCCGTCCCCGCCCTCCTTCGGCGTGGGGTTGTCGGCGGCCTCTGGAGTGCCCACGGGCCTCAAGGCCCTGGCCCAGACGCTGCCCGTACTCAAGGTGCCGAATTTGAAGTACGAGGAGGAGGAGGAGGAACCCGCGGACCTGCAGTACGGCGGAGGCGTGGTGAACGGCAAGGAGGAGCTCGCCACCGTCGCCTCGAACAACGCCGTCACCTCCGTCGTGCCAGACATGATGGTCAACCTCTGCCTGGAGTTCGACAACTGCACCGCCAACCTCACGGACCCCATGGCCGAGAACTGCACGGTGAACTGCACCGTCGAGGACGCCATCCACACGCAGAGGAACTACTGGACGCTACTGCTACTGCTGTTCCCGGTCTTCACCGTCTTCGGCAACATCCTGGTGCTTATGTCCGTGTACAGGGAGCGCTCGCTCCAGACCGTTACCAACTACTTCATAGTGTCCCTCGCGCTGGCAGATCTCCTGCTGGCCTCCATCGTCATGCCCTTCGCCGTCTACTACCTGGTAGGTGTCCCCAGCGATGATGGCTCCTCACTCAGCCAAGAACCCATATCTCTCCCTCTTAATCCGCTCCTCCTTCATTATCCCTTACCGGTGTGTGTGTGTGTCTGTGTCTCTGTCTCTCTCTCACGGCGGAGGAATGACCAGTGTTTAGATACACCCTCGCTAACTACCCTCGCTGAGTGCAGGAGCGAGCATAATGCTAGGGTTGGTGACCCGTCGTGCGTCCGACCCATGCAGCGCCTGACGCGATTATAACTAAGTGAATTTACGTTCCGGCTGCTAATATGATACTACCTGACATACTGTCAGAGCAAAGAGGATATTGTCTCTCCCACTGTTTGTACAGCGAGAGTGAGGCTGGGCACTGGGGTTGGGAGGTAAACACGCTAATGATTCGTTTCCCAAACGATGTAAAAGTCTGTCACCTTTCTAATTTGCTGTCCTTCAAAAGAATTCATGGTTTACGACAGGTTGTGGCTGGCACTCTCCACTACTAGCCAAAACTTAAATCCATCTATCTATCTATCATATATATATATATATATATATATATATATATATATATATATATATATATATATCGTCTCTATGTGATTAAGGAGAATAGCAACCTTACACTTAGTGACTCACGAACTGATGAATTCTCACAGCATCATCAACTCATGTGCTCCTTTATCTTCTATTTATCTTGCCTGACACGAGTGTATAACTTGTGTATCACAGCAAAAGGTGTACCATAAACTAACCATACATCGTGTGTACCATACAGTAACCATTGACCGGTGTGCCATACAAATACCATTCATTAGGTGTACCATATACCAACCATTCACCCGTGTACCATACACTATTCAATCATCAGTGTACCATACAGTAACTATTCATCAGTGTACCACACACTAATCATTCATCAGGTGTACGATACAGTAACCATCCATTCATCCAGTTACAGTCACTGTCATGTAAACCTCTTCATTGGATTGAAAGTCATTTCGTGAACCATCATTTAGCTTGTATCTTTAGTCGTTTACCTTCAGGGTAAAAGAACAAAAAAACATTTCATCCTTCTACTGTCAAAGAAAAAACAAAACAAAAAACTCGTTTAAAAAAGTATTACCCGCATTACTTCTAATGTCAAAAGAAAAATTCCACACACGCTTTATAAGTGTTACCTGTATTACTTTTTTTCCACTGTATGATGATGCTGTTACGAGTGGGAAGGCACACAAGTACACTATGTTCTATCTATGACTCGGGATGAAAACTCCGGTGCGCAAAAGTCTCTCTATATGAATTTCCAGTGTGTCAACTCGTACAACAGACGAACTTGTTAACACTAACTAACACTGGGTTGAAAATAAAAAAAAGGCGCAGGAAGAGAAACCTCGTATAAAGTTACCCTCCTCCGTCAGTGTAGTGATCATATCAGAAGGGATATACATACACACACACATTGCTGCGAGTAAACACGTCCTTTTCATGAGACCTCAACAGCGAGCTCACGTTCGCCCGCGCTCAGGGGGAGTGGGCGGGCGGGCGGGCGGGCGGGCGGGCGTCCGCTGTTGCCGTAGCTCCCTTAAAATCCCACTGGGCTTTTCAAGCCTTCATCCAAAAACCAATAGCGGCCGCAAACTTGCGCCCGGCCCCTCGTGATCCCGTCGGAATATTCCCACCCAATCCATCAGCCACTTCACCTCCGCCTCAGGGGATCGCAATGGCATTTAATTCCACGGGCTACTTAAGAAACTTGCCCGAAGAGATTACTGACGAGGCCGAATTTCTCCTCCTAAGGATTTGGCCTTCGACTCCGTTGTTGTTAGTGGCGGTGGTGGAGGTTGCTGTGGTGGTGGAGGCTGCTGCTGTGGTGGAGGCTGCTGCTGCGGTGGAGGCTGCTGTGGTGGTGGTGGAGGCTGCTGCTGCGGTGGTGGAGGCTGCTGCGGTGGTGGAGGTAGTGGTATAGGGTCGGTGTTAGGGGGTTTGATTCCTCGAATGGATCATCTTCGTCTCTTACAAGACAAGGAGTTTGTTGAGGCGGAACGTGGGACGTGGGAGGGAGGAGATGAAATCAGGCGAAGGAGGGATATGGAGGATAACCAGGAGGGGAGGAAGGAGTTCTGGGCCAGCAGGAGAAGGAGCGGGAAAAGCAGGAGGAGGAGGAGGAGGAGCAGAAGAAGGATGTGAACTGGAACAGGACGTACGTGAGGGATAGTCAAGAGTGATAGTTATAAATCATCGACGTTACAAAGAGAGGCTCTAAGGTACAGAATCATTGGATAGATGACAGCAAAGACCTTGGAAGCAGGTGAAACAGCAGGTGTAAAGGGAGGGAAAGCAGGAACAGAAGTACAGCAGGAAGCAGGCAGGAGAAATTGATAGTAAATAGGAGTAGACCAGGAGATGGACATGTTACGTTTCCTTGAGATGATGAGAACAGCCTTGGGTAATGACCTCTTGTGAGAGACTGTCATTGTGAATTACTGTAGCGAAGGACGTCCCTCCCGAGATGTTGGGATTATGTAAGGGAACTTCTCGCTGGGATGTTGTGGGAACTCTCGGGTTGGGATGCTGTAGGATTCCCTGATTGGGAGAGAGAGAGAGAGAGAGAGTCTGGAGACTCTCGGCTGGGAACTTGTGGGGATTCATAGTTGGGATTGTGTAGGGAACTCTTGGTTGATACAATGGGACTCCCTATTTGGGGTCTGTTGGAACTCATGGCTGGGATTCAGAATTGTGTGTGTGGGTGTGTGTGTGTGTGTGTGTGTGGGGGGGGGGGGGGGGGGTTTATCCACCCAGATGAGATTTTGTGGGAACTATCAGTTGGGATTGTGTGGGAACTTTCGGTTGAGATTCTGTGGGAAGTCCCAGATCAGTCTCTGTGGGAAATAGTGAGGAAATTCCAGATGAAATTGTGTGGGCGCTCCTGCTTGCGATTCTGTGGGAATTCTCGTTTGGGATTCTGTGGTGGACAGCTGTTTGCGATTCTGTGAAGACTCTTGACTGGGAATCTAGGAGGGAGGGGATCTCCTTCCCTCTAACTCTGGTTCTCTGTAGCTTCCTTCAACTGTTCTGTTCTGTTTTGATCTCTTGTTACCTATACTGTGGATTCTCGTAAGATCTGTTGATTTTCCCCACTTTCTTTCTTCCCTATTCTTTCCTGGTTTACACTTTGTCATCATCATCATTACCACCTACTGACCTATTTAAGGAAGGGGAAACCTGGTCCAGTTTACAGGTAAATGTCTGAAACTGAAACAGGTCATCTCTGTTGTTGTGATTGGGGCATGAAGCTGAAACATCTCTCTGAGGACCGTGGGATATGACGTTCACTCTGGGGATATGACGTTCACTCTGGGGAGGGACATGACGTTCACTCTGGGGACCGTGGGATATGACGTTCACTCTGGGGAGGGATATGACGTTCACTCTGGGGATATGACGTTCACTCTGGGGACCGTGGGATATGACGTTCACTCTGGGGATATGACGTTCACTCTGGGGAGGGATATGACGTTCACTCTGGGGAGGGATATGACGTTCACTCTGGGGAGGGATATGACGTTCACTCTGGGGAGGGATATGACGTTCACTCTGGGGTGGGACATGACGTTCACTCTGGGGTGGGACATGACGTTCACTCTGGGGTGGGATATGATCGGTCAGTGGCACACTAAGTAACAGTGTGATGATTGGATGGTTGTTGACTGATATCACACACACTCTCTTCTTGATCGTCATAAATCCCTATCATGCATCAAACAGGTTTAAGACTATAATCACAGTGTAAAGCAAAGTAATATGAGACTTAATGGTATTAGATATCATGTTGGTTCCTGATAGGTGACTTGGCACATGATGGTGCCAGGGTATTGGTTGGAGAGTGATTACTGGCTGGATTGATCACACCGATTAACGAGGATGATTACTCACACACGCATCACACCTCACGTTCGTGATGATCTATTGACGCATCGCTCAGAAGGTGTTTGATTGTTCAATGCCATTTCCTGTGGCGGACCAACGACAGTTTATTGAAATCTAAGACTAAGAGTGGAGTGGATCTCATATGATTTATCTACATTCGTGGAGCTATGATGCGTCATAGACTATCAAATTTCTAGTGATTAAAAGACAAGATTAATTCACAGGCAATCATGGGTTATTATTGTCACACTGAGAAGAGATTTCGTTCCTAAGGGATTAGATAATCCTTGTTGTTGCACTTGATTTTTAAGACGTGCTTCCATGTTACTTATACAGGATATAAACATTGAGGAGACCTAACACGTACTCGAATCTCCCTCCCGATACGTCCATATACACACTGGCTCTAGAGAACACCCTGTGTGAGGCGAGGTCTTGGTGTTACGTAGACAAACTCGCCTCTGATTTGACATCTTCGCGAGGAAGGAATCCCTACTGTATCTCGAGACAAGTTTATCCATTTTCCTTTTAAGAATAACATGCGTAATGGTTTTAGCCAAGAGGCACTGTGTGCTGGCACTATGTTACATCATGTCTCTGATATTAGCGTCTGAATGCATTAAGGACTATTGAGTAAATGACTATCAGCTTTAAGAGCGTTGACTTTTGGCGATATATGGAGTGCCATGTGGAAATGTAAATTTGACTTATCCTCAACGGCATAGAACCATTTCAGAGGAATATGTCGCATAGGAATGACTGAGGATGCGAGTGAAAGCAAATTCAATGTCGAGATGTGTTGTGAAGAGGAACTTTCATAAGGGTGAAAGTCATAGATGTCCATGCTCCACTATGACACTAAGGTGTGTGATGGCACGGTGAATACAAACGATTCCAAAGCTGTATTTACCTTACCTACGTCCACGGAATTAGAAATGCAGTCGAGGATGATAGAAGGACAAGGAAAAAAAAGAATGATAGTGTAAAAGTGTTTACAAAAACGACGTCAGATGATAACAGCACGTCCTCTCCTTTCTCGCCTCCTCTCTGTGATCTTGTGGTACTAATCTCCTTACTTAAACCATCTTGGTGGGCAGTTCCTGGTCGTCCACTAGTTTAATTACGCCCTCCCTTCTCTCTCTCTCTCTCTCTCTCTCTCTCTCTCTCTCTCTCTCTCTCTCTGTGTGTGGGGGGGACGAGCTGTGCCTCTCGCTCTACCAGAAATGGCTAGGTCGGTCGTTCTGTCCTGAGGGAGAATTTTTGCTCCTCGTCGCCCATTCCTGTGGTTCAAGTCCTGGAGGATCTGTGCGAGTAGGATGGCGAGACAAATACATATTTCCTGTAACTTGTCTAATGGGGTAACTGCACGAGTCTCTTGGGAGATAAACACTTACATTTTTTTTTTTCGTTCTGTTTGCGTTTGTCTTGCCCGTCTTGTGTGGGTGTGTGTTTTTTTTTTTTCTTTTTTGCTCGCTCGCTGAACTACTCCTCCACAATAGTGTTCGCTCGGAGAAGAGGCCTCAGGCTATGACTGCTGGACATCCCGGTAAGAGTTCTTCACTTGCCTAGGCTAAGCAGACACGGTCTGTCAACAGGAGGAGAGACTACACAAAAAGCCAAGACGTACCTGAATCCCTCTGTTGATTACCCATTGTTATGATTTTCCGTTCTTTTTTTTCTTTTTATCTGTGAAATAAACGATTTCGGTGGAATGCTCAGAGACACCACTACGTTACACTAGAAAATTTTCTCCCGGAGACAAATGCCACATATTCCATAAGTCTTCCACCTGCTCCGCAGAAGCGAGGGGAAAACGCAAGGCTTCCACTTATTTCTTCCACCTAGGATGGAAGCAGATGGTATACGAAGGGTTGGAAGGTGAGGGGCAAGAGGAAGAGGAGAGGGTATGTGAGAGAGAGAGAGAGAGAGAGAGAGAGAGAGAGAGAGAGAGAGAGAGAGAGAGAGAGAGAGACAGAGAGAGGAAAGAACACACACAAATTGGCTTGAGGAGATGTGGCATGAGAGAGAGAGATTGAGAGAGAGAGAGAGAGAGAGAGAGAGAGAGAGAGAGAGAGAGAGCGTTAGCAACAGAGGGGTAGGAAGGGGAGAAGGGGGAGTGCATGCTGCTGAAGTTACCCTTTAATTTGGTGCTTTTCTTTCGCGCAAGGAGAGCGGGAATGCAATAAAGACTTGATAGCTTCTAAATCACTTGAAATCATGAGAGTCAGTCTGTGCCGACCTGCACGACATCTCCACCAGATGTTGAAAGACACGGGAGTCGGCGAGTTGATTAAAAGGCTGGGATGAATTCGTTGGCTATCGAGTGAGTGAGTATCTTGGGTGTAAATGCTCCGGATATGGAGGAAGGGAGATGCCGTGTGGATAATTCCTTCTACGTAAAGTCTGTCTGATCTCTCTCTCTCTCTCTCTCTCTCTCTCTCTCTCTCTCTCTCTCTCTCTTTCTCTTTCTCTAATGTGTGACAAAAGGAAGGGAGTTGGTTGGTCTGAAAAAAGGAATATCAAGGTATTGTTCCCCCTCTTTTTTTTTTTGAAGTTATAGTCGTAAGTGCAAATTAGATTTGCTATGGATGGGGATCCATGCCATGCTATTTATAGTCGTGGGAGCGACCTTGGAATGGTTTAGGTTTGAAGTAGAGTCCATATATATATATATATATATATATATATATATATATATATATATATATATATATATATATATATATGTAAGGTATTATCAATGTGGTCTGTGTGTGTGCGTGTGTGTCACAAATTAGGCAGTGTCCATACATAAGACTGTGGTCTGTGTGTCTGTTACGTTTGTCTGTACCGATCTTTTAAATGGAGTGCGTTCACTCAGAGGTTCATCTGTTTTGTTCATACTAACCAAATCATACTAGAGTCTCTGTCTTTGTATCTTAATCAGGGCACTTAATTCTATGCCGCAAAATTAAGTGTGATCTATGCAATTTTCTAGTCTCAGGGAGAGCTGGAGTGTGGCAAAGACGTTTTCAAATCATGTTACTTGAGGAAGTGCGTTATGTTAGGAGTGTTCAAGTATCATGCACGGGCGATTCAGTGAGTCGAATCACTGTTACTGAAACCCTAGTTAAGGTTAATCGTATTCAAATGGTTTACGTTACTAAACTGGTGAGTACATGACTTGAGTTAAAGCCAAGATGTCAATGGTGGTGTTGCTAATGGTTGTTGTACAATGCTCTGGAAAAAAAAATAGGATACGTGTGAATTTTCTATTTACGAACGGTGGATTCGAACCCTGGTTCAATATTCACACGAATTCTCTCGAGGCGATGGGGTCCCCCCTCAAGGTCAGGTCGTCTGTCATCCTGCAGTGTGCTCTCAAACCCTCAGACAACCTCTCGATGATTATCATCATTCAGTTATTACTGAATACACATCACTATACTTCTGACTCATAGTTCGATTCGGTATGAAACACTGTGAACCGTCTGTGTTTCAGTCACTAGCAAAATCATATTGTACTGGAGGGCTGTGATCTGGAGATGTGGACTATCTCTAATCTCTTACTTTCGCTGTGTAGGTCGGGTGATCTTGAGCTTTGAATAGGTTTTCGAGCTGTAGGTTAAACCCTGACCCTGTGTCCAAGGGGATTTTTGAAAGAAATCGAGTGCAAAGGAGGAATGCGAAAGTGTGTGGTATGTTCCTCCAGTCCATTCTCAATCCTCTTTTAATCGTTCTACTTTTAAACTAAACCATGTTGGATCCTCATGCTGTGGTCTTCGCATACTTTCTCTATCAGCTGAATACTTTATATATATATGCTCCTCAAATCATTACCTGTATGTTCCATTCTCAATCCTCTTTTAATCGTTCTACTTTTAAACTAAACCGTGTTGGATTCTCATGTAGTGATCTTCGCTTGCCTTCTCAATCAGCTGAATACCTTTTACATCGTGTTAAGTCATCCAATGTAACACTGTGAGATCAGAATTTGCAATAATCGTACTTTGCAGTTGGTTAGGTAAAGCCTAGTGATCTCGAGGGATCAAAATAATCGTGCTGAAGAAATTAATCCTTATGATCAAGAGGGTTACATAGTTTTACTATTTTCTTTACGTAATTATGAAATGGTTTATACGACTTTATTCGTTGCAATCCATCATATCCAACAACAAACATTGGATTTCAGGGTATCGTACTCAACGGAGAAACATAGTGTACATAATGATTAGACCCATAATGTACCTCTTGTCTCAAGTCATATTTCTTATTTCCTTCACATATTCTTGGAGACGAAACATTTACATTAATCTAATGACTGAGTCCTCGATAGTCACGAAGGTAAATAATCAGTATAATGACTTTGTCGAACTTGATTCAAACGTGTTTGAGGTCGCGTTACTAATGGCTCGTTATCGTACTGCTGACGGCTGAATGGTTAACAAAACTCAACGCTAATGAATTGCGGTCATTAGGTTATTAATGACCTCGTTCTGACGTCAGGGGAGGGAAACTTGAAAACATGTCCCAGTATCGGATCTAGAATTAATTACCTAAGACCTTTTTTTTTCTCCTATACAGGAGCTGTAGAGGTTAGTTGTGTTCATCTATTTCATGGAGTTTTTTTTCCTTTAACTCGTAAGGGTAAGATGTAATACTAAAATAGCTTTCCTTTCTTTTTTCTTTCTTCTTCCATTTCTTTCTTCTCATTCTTGTTTTTCCTCTATATATTCTTCTTCTTCCTCTTTATATTCTTCTTCTTCTTCTTCTTTATGTTCTTCTTCTTTATATGTGTATGTGTGTGTGTGTGTGAATGTGTGTGTGTGTGTGTATGTGTGTGTGTGTGTGTGTGTGTGTGTGTGTCTGTCTGTCTGTGAATGTGTGTGTGTGTGTGTGCGTGTGTGTGTGTGTGTGTCTGTGTGTGTACCAAAGAGCCCGGGCCAGGGCTAGCGCGTAGCGCTATAATTCTCACCACTTGCACGATGACGAAATTAACGTTTCACTCGAGCGTTGCCTCAGATTTAATAGTTCTGTATCATCTCCTTCTCTGAAATGTCTTCTTTTATCTAGTGCATCATACTTGAGGCCACATATGTCTCCTCATTTCATCAAGGCTGCTGATAATCTTGCGTTCTTGTAACCTCTCATAATGACTCACATTGTTTGAGAAGTGTTTTCTGAATTTAATACCATTTGTCATACTGGTGTCTATACAATGTAGCAATATTAAATTTTTCATCATTAGGTTTGCCTCCTTTATCGTGAAAGTTCTCATTATCATACCCCTCATTTCTTATTAGGTATAATGGTAGTAGTATCTTCCCAGTGATCTTTTTCTTTCTCACTAAAGGTTTTCTCGTTTTGTCTTGTCGACCGTCTCCTATGTGAGGATGAACAGCTGATTTGACAGTAATAACAGTAATATATATATATATATATATATATATATATATATATATATATATATATATATATATATATATATCCAAATAAACTCGCAGAAAACAGAAAGACATAGACGACAAGCTTTTGTATATTTCTCAAGACATCTTCAGTTACCCTGAAGATGTCTTGAGAAAGAGACGAAAGCTTGGCATTTCTTGCTTTCTGGGTTTATATATATATATATATATAAATATGGCGAAGACGTTGCCTCATTCACTCTCATCCACTCTGTAGCTGTCATGTATGATACACCGAAGCTAAAGCCCTCCCTCCATCCACAACCAGGCACTACAGACCTTTCCATGGTTTCCCCCGGTGGATTCGTATACCTTGGTTCAGGCCACTGACGGTACGTTGACCCCTGTACACCACATAACTCCTATTCGCTCTAACCCTTGCATGCCTTGAACCCTCCTGCACGTTTTAGGCTCCGGGCCTTCAAAGCATCTAAGTTAAATTCCATCCTATCACCTTCTCCTTCGTTTTACTTTCTTCCTTGTTCCTTCCACTTCTGACATGTAAATCCTTATAGTCATTCTTTCCTCACTCATCTTCTCCAAATATCCAAACCGTTTCAGCACGCCCTTTTCAGCGATTTGATACATACTCCTTTTACTACCACAACCCTCTCTTAGCCTCTCTCATATTCTTTATTCGATCAACCCTCCTCACACCGCATATTATCCTCCGACGATTCATTTCCTACAACATTCACCCTACCATCGTCAGTTGACAAAACAGACTACGGTCTCGCCGGAAAAATTTCTCACCTCGAAGGAGTGCATCGTGCCCCAGCTGCTGATTGTAGCGCAGCCTTGAAGCTGCAAGATGATCCATTGGATAAGAGGTCCCCTTGCGTTGTTATTGTATGGTCTCTTGACATTGTCTCTCTATACAGACGGCCCTAAAGAGGGGTTGGGCGCGGGGGGCGCGGGGGCGCGGGTGTACGGCAAACAGTTCTGAGAGCTGTGGACAGACTTCCTTGTCCCCCTCCCCGACGCTCTGTATTGACTCCAGTAACACATCCATGGCTTTGGCGAGGTCCTCCAGAGAGCCATGGTAGTGACACTGATTGTCTTGATTAATGCTGACTTATGGAGAGTCGTGAGGCTTCCTCTTCCCTTAGCTATGACATAGTCAAGGAAGACCAGGCTATGCCTCACTTAATCTACTACGAATATCACAGGGGATCATGCGGACCAGGAGAGTAGAAGTAGGTGAATGGTACCTCAAGTAACTACAAGTTAGAAGTGTCGATACAAAATGCCAGCCAAAGTCAATCATCATTCGTGTTCCGAGGACTTGACCTATCGAGTGGCAGGAGGAGGAGGAGGAGGAGGAGGTGCTACTAGTGAACGAGATAATCGCCCGTCAGGATCTCTGTGTCAACTGGAACAATAATAGCCTCAAGTACTGAGGCAGCTCCCGAACACAAGGACTAAACTTACTGCCAACTGAGACAGTGAGATGTGTTTGCAAGTTGTTGCTGAATGTTACACCTGTGTGCTAGAGCCGGTTGGCTCTTCAATAATGGTGAGAGCAGTGGGTGTGGAGGTGGTATTTGCTGTGGTAGTAGTAGTAAAGGAGGAGTGGTAGTAGTAGTAGTAGTAGTAGTAGATGTAGTAGTAGTAGATGTAGTAGTAGTAGTAGTAGTAGATGTAGTAGATGTAGTAGTAGTAGATGTAGTAGTGATGATTCTGGTTGCTAGTGTGGTATGAGTTTGGTAGTATGTGGTGTCGTGTTGGGGATAATGACGATGGTGGTTTA
>NC_092226.1:10100552-10130552 GCF_036320965.1 Panulirus ornatus | reverse complement strand
AACCAGCAAACACATGGTAGGGTGGCTCCACACCCCTTGGTCTGGTGTATGTCAGGATCGAATGGTCGCCAGCGGGTAAACTGATCTCTCTCTCTCTCTCTCTCTCTCTCTCTCTCTCTCTCTCTCTCTCTCTCTCTCTCTCTCCCATACATGCACACAAATACAAACACACACACACACTCACACATACACACGCACACACACACATATATATGTTGGAAAGGATCACAATTTTGCGCGTGATCAAGATATTCCTATGAGTCCACGGGGAAAATGAAACACGAAAAGTTCCCAAGTGCACTTTCGTGTAATAATCACATCATCAGGGGAGACACAAGCGAGAAATATAACAGTCAGTTGATATACATCGAAGAGACGAAGCTAGAACGCCATTTGGGACACAATATGTTTACACGTGCCCAGCTTCATGGATAAGAATTTTGGCACGTGGCACGAAACACGTGACAGATATTTGGGCCGTATTTCTAAACGATCAAGAAATAACGTAATATGTCCCGAATGGAAGCCATGGTAAAGAAAAATTTGTCTGAGTTTAAAAAAGAAAAAAATGCAACAAAAACAGAGAAAGTTTGTTTGAGTTTAGGAGAGAAAGTTTATCTGGGAAAGAAGAAGTACTGGGTTTTGGATTATTCAAGTTCATGAGCATATTTCTATACTTTGGGTTAAGAAGTATTTAAGTACCAAGTTTTATGCTGTGATTTGCTAATTGTTATTTTTCAGTTTTGTAAAGTTGTGAGTTCAATAATGGTTAGATTCATTTTTTAGTTATTATTCTTTTGTACATGAAGGTTATTGCATATGTAAATGAGTGAGTCTTCTCGTACATGCGTATTTATTATTAAACACATAACGACGGATGAACACAAAGTCACACATATGTATACACATATGTACATGCGTACGCACGTACACATTTATTCACTTGGACATGTATACAGCCACACATACAGACATCTACACGCATTTACATCACACACACACACACACACACACACACACACACACACACACACATACAACACACACACATACATGTTTTTATGTGCATTATCATTCACTATGAGTGGAACGCTGTTTTTGTTTACGACTATATATATATATATATATATATATATCTTTTTCCCTACATGAGGGTTAATGAATATGTAAATAAGTATGCATGCTCGTACACACGCACTCGTAAACAAACATAACGAGTGATGCACACTAACTCGCACATATGTATACACACCACATATACACACATGCACACGCATGTATATATATATATATATATATATATATATATATATATATATATATATATATATATATATATATATATATATATATCCTTATACACATGCACGCATCCACAGACAAACAGCCACGTATGCAAACATATACAGTATGTACAAAATACATATACGCACATATAGAATCTAGCGTACACACCCACCCACACACACACACACACACAAACACACATACACACACACACACACACACACTCAGAGACACAGACAGACAGACACACACACACACACACACACACACACACACACACACACACACACAGAAACAAACACACACAGACACACACACACACACACACACACACACACACACACACACACACACACACGGTAATTACCATGTGATGCTCTCAAGTGAGAGGACCATCATTTGCCAGTTAAATCCTGCCTGTTCTACATGCTCTATCGATTCCAATTCTCAGTCGTCCTCTCTCTCTCTCTCTCTCTCTCTCTCTCTCTCTCTCTCTCTCTCTCTCTCTCTCTCTCTCTCTCTCTCTCTTTCTCTCTCTTCTCTGCCTATTTCCTTTTTCTATCGTCGGTTCTTGTAACAAAGAGAACCACCCCCTCTTCCACCCCCCCAGTCTGCCGAAGCTGCAGAGATAACAGGGAAATGATGTGTGTGTGGGGGGGGGGGAGGAAAGAAAACAGAATGGAAGATTGGACGTCATTCAGAGTTTCGTGGTGGAGAGAGAGAGAGAGAGAGAGAGAGAGAGAGAGAGAGAGAGAGAGAGAGAGAGAGAGAGAGAGAGAGAGACTGCCTCATAGATTCTGATATTATGACAAATCTCAGGGGCCTTCATATGGCCCCTTGAATACGACAACTGACCAGCTGTGAACGACAATTTATGCCTCCTTCTTTTTTTTTTCTTGGTACGATAACCCCCGTTGAGGAGGATCCCTTTATGGCGTTCGATAACCTCAAGTGTTCTAGACAGATATTCCAAACCTTCTTTTCGTGAGGTCACTCACGCGTTTAAGGTAACGTGATTAAAAATGGCCTTAAGATTAAAAATTTTTTTTTGTCTTTTTTTTTTTTAAGTTTTCAGGTATATGATGTCTTTTAATCACGCCTCTTAGTACGAGTCGATATCTGAAGCCTTTGATGACGATGAATTAACTCATTAAAACCCGTACTTTCGTCCTGTTTTGAGTACGGTAATGGACGCTTTGTCTCGGATAATCCGGACTTTGAGTCCACAATATTGCGTAACGCAAGCCCTCCGATGAGAGAAGGGTAGATAAAGCGCTTTGTACTAAAGGGAAATTGAGAGCCATAACGACTATAATTTCTGTCGGGTGAGCAATGTAGGTGTGCAGACACGATGGATGGGAGAGGGATGGTAGAGGTAGGTATTCTACGTATACCTCGGACGGTGAGAGTAACCAACATGTTAGTAAATAACGTGGAAATAACAATGGCCATCAGCGGAGACCTCCGGGCATGGCTTAGACAATGGGTCTCATGTAGGAAGGATCGCACATCTCGAGCTCATTAGCCACCAGGAATCAGACAAAGGTCCTGCTCCTCCTCCTCCTCCTCCTCCTGCTGAAGAAGAGGACGAGAAGAGGTTAGGATTCAGCAGGAATCGGACAAAGGTCCTCTTCCTTCTCCTCTTCCTCCTCCTCCTCCTTCTGTCGTGCTGCAGAAGGAGAACGAAATGGAGCTCAGGATTCAGCAGGAACCAAACAAAGGTCCTCTTCCTCCTTTCCTCCTGTAAGAGGAGACCTCACGAGCCCAGGACCCGGCAGGAACCAAACAAAAGAAACTCCTCCTAAGGATTTGACCTTAACCAGACAAAGGTCCTTCTCCTCTCCTACTGCATGAGGGGACGACACACGAGCCCAGGACCCCCGGCAGGAACCAGACCTCCTCCTTCTCCTCCTCCTCTTCCTTCTCCTCCTCTGTCTCTCCTGCTGTCAGAGGGGACCAACCGAGCCCAGAACCCCGGAGCAAACAAAGGTCCTCCTTCTCCTCCTCCTTCTCCTGCTGTAGGAGGAAGCCTCACGAGCCTAGGACCCGGCAGGAACCAGACACAGATCCTCCTCCTCCTCCTCCTCGTCCTCTCTCCTGCTGTAGAAGGGGACAAAAATAGTTCGGGATTCGACTGTGACTAGACAAAGGCCCTTCTCCTCCTCCTTCTGCTCCTCCTGCTGTAGGAGGGGAACGACACACGAGCCCAGGACCTCCAGGCAGGAACCAGACAAAGGTCCTCCTCCTCCTCCTTCTCCTCTTCCTCCTTCTCCTCCTCTTCCTCTCCTGCTGTAGGAAGGATCACCAGCAATATCATATTGGATTACAATTTGGCCCAGCGCCAGCCCGAGTTCGTGACCGTCACACTTTACCCTCGCAGATGGTGGCGAGTGAGGACGATGATGGAGAGAGAGAGAGAGAGAGAGAGAGAGAGAGAGAGAGAGAGAGAGAGAGAGAGAGAGAGGCAGACGATACTGTCCTCCGGAGGGGTGGAAAGGAGTCTTCATACGCAGCACGTTCGTGAACGAAGACCCGGAGAACCAAGTTGATTTCTCAGACAACGGACGGACCCTCCAACCCCCCAACTTTAGATCCAGGTGGTGTTACCGGACTAGAGGAAAAATAAATTGACGAAGAGGAAATAAACTTTTGGAAAAAAAAAAAAAGGAAATCGAGTTCTTTCATGTATACAAACAGCTGAACTTAGTGGCCAATGGAAAACATAGACATGACAGTGGGTCCACGACCCAGCAGAAGAAGTTCACAGGCATAGATTTATTTTCATTTTGACTAGCATTGATTTTTTTCTTTTTTGACGAAGGGAAATGAGGTGTAGAATTCCATTTCTCTCGCCAAGGCACTTGGGATTCCCGTGACATCTCAAAAAAATAGATAAAAAAAAAAAAAAAGAAAGCGACACAGTTCACGCCAAAGGTCACGCCCGCACTGGGATAACAATAGGCTTTTTGAAGCCCCACCCCCCCACCCCCCACTTCCCCCCACCCCCACCTCCTTCCCCCTGTGCCCTGCCCTGGGGGGGGGAGGGGGGAGAGAAGGGGGGAGAGGAGGGTGTGGTGGGGGAGGGAGTGTGTATCAAACGAGAAATTGATGGCTTCGTCCCTGCCAGGCACCAGTGGTGTCCGGTGGTGGTTGTGAGGAGGAGGAGGAGGAGGAGTCGATAGCTGAGTGTGTGTGTGAGAGAGAGAGAGAGAGAGAGAGAGAGAGAGAGAGAGAGAGAGAGAGAGAGAGAGAGGTGATAACGAAAGAGGGAGAGGATGAAAACCGTGGGAAAGGGAGCCTGAGAACTAGATAGATAGACAAAGATAGATAGATAGATAGATAGATAGACAGAGAGAGAGAGAGAGAGAGAGAGAGAGAGAGTGTGTGTGTGTGTGTGTGTGAAGAGGGCAGACTATACTCAAGAAAACCCTTGGAATACGTCAAGAGATTTAAGATGTAACCCGCTGGACCGTCAGTGCCTACCGTCCAAGAGGCAATTTGCATTCAGTCGTCAAGATCTGCAGGAGACCTGCTCTTCAGCTGCCTTGGGACCGGCACGCAGCACTTGCCAACAGATTAGACACCTTTGTGATTACCCTGGACATCACAGGCAGCTGCCTCAGACCATGTAAACCCAAAGGACCTCTTTGAGAGACCCTGGCAGCTCCTCCTTTGGACTTCGAGTCCATCAGCTCCCGGAGCGACCGAGTGGGGGAGGGGTTTGGGGTGGGGGTTTGCATACAGCAGAGATTGATAGTCAGCAACGTCGTAAATGGTTGGATCTGCTAAAACTACCATTGAGGAATCTGTGATGCGCCAGTGATCCTTGCCTGGTTTAGTCTTGCTGACTGTCCCTATCAGTCGTGTTATTTCTGAGTGGGTGTCTAATGCCAACAACTTCAAATGGCCTGGTTGGGTAGTTGGTTAGTTGATTGGTTATCTTGGTTTTGGGTGCCTATCGACGATCAGGGTCATTAAGGTCGGCCACTTCATTGTGGCAAAAAGTAGTTGAAGATCTTCTTCTGGTATTCCAAGATGATTCTTGTACGAATACACATTCGTTTCGCACATATGATCCTTGCTGGGAGTACACTCATCTATACGCACTCCTGGCTCGCCAGTAGAGGCTGTCGTGGTATTCTACAACATCTACACCATATGATTGTACATTCTACTGTGGGTGAGAGGGTAACCCATCGTCTATAACAACTCTGCAAAGATGCCGCAGTTAAGGAAACCCAGAATATCTTGTTTGGAGGAGACACCTCAACGACTTCTGGAGGAGGAGTGGAGTTCCACAAGGAGTTTAAAAGGTTTCTCACACACGCGAGGGACGTTGCTGAGATGACTTCGACGTGAGAGCCTCAGCGGCACGACGAAGTCAAAGTGCTCCTCAGAAGCGTCATTGGCAGTGACGCGGCAACCTGTCGCAGAAGATGACTCTTTAAGGTGTAATGTATGAGATGTGTACTTCGACAACGCCATAGGACGACGACCAAGACATTTCACATCTTGCCCGATCTTAGACGAACAAATGAAGCAAGGGCAACGAGAACAGAATTCAGAGGAAAGACCCCAAATCGAACTTCATTCTAGCATGAACGTGGCTTCTGTCATACTGGTTCTTCCATCAATTCCTAGTCTGGGTAGAAGGCCATCGAAGAGAAGGCCACCAATTAATGTAATATTCATGTGATCATGTTACTATGGTAGTGGATATTCTACTTATGTATCTTACATTACGTAAAATGTAATCAAACACGTTATGTGGGGGACAACATCACATTCCACACCTACCCAAGGCATTCCTTATGAAAAGTATTGGCGTATGTAGCTTTAAGGTCAAGTGGAAAGATAGATTATCTACTTGCGAGTACTGCGACTGCATGTAGCCATTAGGTAGGACTGGCTCGTCGCGCTCACCGCAGGAGAATCTAGAGTTACGAGGAACGAGTCGTGTGGGTTAGGTGTTGTTCAAGTGTTAGTAACGTGTGAGATGGAGAGGTTGTATGTTTGTGGGATGAGGGCCAGCAGTCCATGTGGACGTGAGGTAGAAAGAAAAGAAAAAAAAAAAATCGGCGACCTAGTTCGAAGGAGTGAAACTTGACAGTCGGTGAAGTGCTGGCTCATTGTGTAGCCAGAGAGAGAGAGAGAGAGAGAGAGAGAGAGAGAGAGAGAGAGAGAGAGAGAGAGACGAGACAAATCGAACACTTCAATCATCTGTTCCATTTCAAACCAGCCCTTCCTCCCTGACCCACCTTTTCTTCCTCTCCTCTAACCATCCTATATCTATGAGAGAGAGAGAGAGAGAGAGAGAGAGAGAGAGAGAGAGAGAGAGACGAGACAAATCGAACACTTCGATCATCTGTTCCATTTCAAACCGCCCCTTCCTCCCTGACCCACCTTTTCTTCCTGAGAGAGAGAGAGAGAGAGAGAGAGAGAGAGAGAGAGAGAGAGAGAGAGAGAGAGAGAGGAGACAAATCGAACACTTCAATCATCTGTTCCATTTCAAACCAGCCCTTCCTCCCTGACCCACCTTTTCTTCCTCTCCTCTAACCATCCTATCTATATGAGAGAGAGAGAGAGAGAGAGAGAGAGAGAGAGAGAGAGAGAGAGAGAGAGAGAGAGAGAGAGAGACGAAATCAATTATAGGACTGAGAAACGAGAAAAGACGACGGAATTGCTTCATCCGTAACACTAACAACATCACATTACCTCCCAAACACCAGAGGGCTTACCATTAAGCACCTGCCCCTTTCACCTGCGCTCATAGTCCTCAACGATCATTGTTATTATCCATTAGAGCAGCTGATATCAATATTACTACCCATCATTATTTGCTCTAATAGATGAACGTGCATTAATCTGAATGGCTGGCTGTGAGTTTCCAAAGGCCACGCACACTTAACGAAGTGACGTCGGATGAATGGGGAATATATGTCAGTGTAAGTGAAGTTTAGGTATTCAGAGTCCCGGCCAGATGGATCTTCACTAAGGGAGGGAAGGTGGGAGGGTAGGGTGACAGGAGGAGGCAGTAGCGGTAGGTAGGGTGGGGACGTCCAAGCCATCTGGGTTTCCCCAATGAATTCCAATCACAAAGGGTAGGAACCTTTGAACGTCCAGGACGTGGGTTTCCAGTTTTGGCGAGTGTCACCAAGCCAAGCTTCTCCTCTTTGGATCATCCTTCATGAGTAAGATCTGAGACTTTATGTATCTCTAGATATTTTTGATCAGTCTAGAATCTGGGAAACACGATCGACATCAGCGTGAATGGTGGCTGGTGTTAACTGACTGTGGCGTGTTGATTGGTACTGGGTGTTTTCATCTCATAAGGTGAGTGTACATTTTCTCAAGCTTTATGGTCTTGTAGTTATGAAGATAATATATCTTATAGACAGTTGCTGATATACACCATCCTGCCCGAGGATTTCCTGTTATTTTTTGTGGGGTTACCGCAGCGCTCAGGCAGTAGGCCACGTTACCGTTTGTTTATATGTGGGGAAAGTGTGTTGGCAAATGACCAGCATGTGTTCGGTTTCTTCACTGTGGCAGTTGCAACGTGGGCTTGAAGTGTCTTGGGATATGTTGTTGATTCAGTGTTTGTAGTGCTGTAGTAGGGATGGGTGATGTTTTCCGAGGGTTAGAAGAGCAATTGCATTTCTGATATGTCTGGGAAGTGTAGTTTGAGATGTCTGGGAAGTGTAGTTTGAAATGGATGTATTTCTGAGGTGGTGTTTATTTTGTGCGCGTCGGGACATTATATGTGTGTATATGTCAAGAGCTGTGATTGTCGGGGGTTTGTGAATTTGTGAGTACAAATTGCTAAAGTGTGAAGCAGGGTGAGATTTTAATCACTCTCTTGGAGTCTGGTGGTTAGTTATGGTTGTGGTTAGGATTGGGAAAGGTCTAAGTGCTCCTGTAAAGAGCTACACACCAGGTATGTTGAGGCGGGATCAAGTAAGCAGGATCTTTCTCTTACAGTGTTGCTGATGAGGGTTTGTGGCTGCTGGGTAGCCGGTGGTTGTTCCTGAGTGCTCTGTTTTGCGTGATTTACAGCTTTGTTATAATTGCTTTCTATTTTTCTTAATCTAAAGAGCGACTGGTTGACCAGGCAGGTGAGGCGTAGTTTAGGATGGAGGGGATCAATTGCTCCTAGATGGAATACTTAAGGATACATTTTCCCTGTTCAAATAAGGGATGTGTTATCGTGCTGAGTAAGGGTGTATACGTTTGTATGATGCTTCTGTGATGATGTTTCGTTTGGGTGTGATTGGCCATTTAACGTGACGTGAGGGTTCAGGATGGGTTCATGCCTCTCTGGGGTTAAAAGGGTGACTTAAGATTCCTGTGATTCAGACACACACACACACACACACACACACACACACACACACACACACACACACACACACACACATACTCATTTTTCATACATATTCGCCATTTCCCTCGTTAGAGAAGTAGTGTCAACAACAGAAGACTGAACCTTGGAGGGAAAATCTTCACTTGGCCCTCTTCTCTGTTCCTTCTTTTGGAAAAGCATGAAACTGGTGGGGAGGATTCGAAAGAATCACATTAGTGGCAGAACCTACAGGGTTAGCTGCAAACGGGATACAAGATAGTATAAGCTACTTACTTCACAGGTTTGGTGAGGCCTAGTCCCCCCCTTACCTCCCTCCCTCACGATGGCAAGACACGTGGGAAGAAAAGTAGCTTTATTCAGTATATTAAGACAGTAAACCAAGAGGCGATGATAGCACTGCATCCCACGAGACTTCTCATTTTATCTGGAGCATCTATGGAAAGAAAACCAAATGGTCTTTGGCTGTTTTTCTTTAAGTCTTCGTATCCAGCAAATATCAAAGGTAATTTGCAAGATGTTTTGGAACAATTGGACGCAAAAGTAATAAAGTAAACGCCACAACTTGAACATCTATTCTCAGAAGTAGTGGACACACACACACACACACACACACACACACACACACACACACACACACACAGTATATTACCTTCAAATATCATCCTTAACAAGACTTTCTCCCTAAGTAGGTATGCTACAAGTATAAAAAGGAATCGAGGTGTAATAATTCATCGTCGGAGTGGCGGGAATGGCCTTAGTAAAATTGTTCACAACTGATCCTATGCCAGCGTTGAGAGAGTTGGAGTTGGGAGGTTGAGGGTGGAGTGGGAGACGGGCAATGATACACCTGGGTGGATGAGGTAGTTTGGCGGTACGAGGGGCAGGTGGATGACGTAAGGGAGAGGGAGGGAACAACAGAGAAGTGGAGTGGATGAGTGGCAAGGAGGAGGTAGAGATGTTGGGAGGGAGGAGGAAGAGGAGGGGGACGCAGAGGTACTGGGAGGGAGGAAGAGTTGAAGGAGGCAGAAGCACTAGGAGGGAGGAAGAGGAGGATGAGGAGGAGGAGACAGAGGTATTGAGAGGGAGGAATAGAGCAGAGGTACAGGGGAGGGAGGAAGAGTTGAAGGAGGCAGAGGTACTAGGAGGAAGGAAGAGGAGGAGGAGGAGGAGGAGGCAGATGTATTGAGAGGGAGGAAGAGAGCACAGGTACTGGGGAGGGAGGAAGAGGAGAAAGAGGCGGAGGTACTTGGGAAGGAGGAAGAGGAGGAGGAGGAGGAAGAGTTACTGGGGAGGGAGGAAGAGGGATGGAAGTACCTGGGGATGAAGTGTGTTCATACAGGGAACTTCTTATCTCCTCTGGAAGACACAAAGATGCTCTCGGTCTGTATTGACTTTATCATGGATTTGGGATTTTTCTTTTTTCCCATCTCTTTCTTTTATCCTTTCTCTCATTCTCGCCTTTACCTTATTTTTCCATTCTTTTTTTCTCTCTCTTTCCTAGAATTCTCTTTCTCATCTCCTTTCCCATCTTTTTCTTTTGTCCTTTCACTCATTCTCTTCCTCATTTCCTTTCCCATCTTCTCTTATCTTTCTCTCATTCTCACCTCTCTCTCTCTCTCTCTCTCTCTCTCTCTCTCTCTCTCTCTCTCTGAAGATGGAAAGAAGGGCTAAAGTCCCCCCCCCCTCTCTCTCTCTCTCTCTCTCTCTCTCTCTCTCTCTCTCTCTCTCTCTCTCTCTCTCTCTCTCTCTCTCTCATCTCTCTAACGATGGAGAGAGGGGCTAAAGTCCCTCCCCTCTCTCTCTCTCTCCAGATGGAAAGAGGGACTGAAGTCTCCTCTCTCTCTCTCTCTCTCTCTCTCTCTCTCTCTCTCTCTCTCTCGACCAATCGATGACTCTGTGGTTACAGTCCAAGCTTCATATCTCAAGCTCAGAGTCGCCGTGGCTTCGGCCGACTCCCCCCCCCAAAGGATATCAAGGTATATCTTTCTCTCTCCGTACGACTCCCCTCCCAGCGAGTCACTACAGCCAGAGCGCCTCTTAACCCTTATGGTATTCATGGGTCTTGTGGAGAGAGAGAGAGAGAGAGAGAGAGAGAGAGAGTCACCATCTACATGTCCCCTTCGCTGGCTGGGGGGAGGCCCCGCTTCGCTGTCGTCATCATCATCTGCATCTTCATAATCACTTAACTACCTTAGGTTAAAAGCTCCTAATTAACTTAATCACTCGAGAAAATCAATAACCTTCCCTGCGTAATTCAAACTTAGTCTCGGTCTCATTAAACTCCAGGATAAGAAGGCTTGTGCCCCGGAGAGCGAGAGAGAGAGAGACATCTCTTCTGGGAGATAGAGTGGCTCTCGTATGAAAATGCGAAGGAGAGGCGTTTAATGTTTTCCCCTCTGAAGTGGGTTAAGGGAGAATAAAGATAAGGATTTGATAGTATTCTTTCCATGATGTACGCTATTCTTGAATTTTTTTACCTCCATTTTCTTTATGCATTTCATGATAGCAATAGAAATACGATCGTTTTACAATATTTGTCCTGAATGTCATTTTAACACGGGGCTAAAACTGTAAAAAAAAGGATTTGTTATCATCATTATCTTTATCATTATTATTGTTATTATTATCATTATTATTATTATTATTATTATTATCATTATCATTATTATTATTATTATTATTATTATTATTATTATTATTATTATCTTTATTCTTATCATTATCATCATTATTTCAATCATTATTACTTATCTTTATTATTATTATTTTCATTATTATCATTATTATTATTATTATTATCTTAGGAAAAGGTGATATATCTGTAAACATATACCTTTGAAGAAATCACGTAAAATCAATTTGTTTCACATATGAATCGGTTAAGTTAGTCTCGATTGTCCAGTTATACACTGACGTATACATCAGCATTCGTAACCTGTCACGATGAACTCGACATATATTCAGTTCCGATACCTTTTTAACTTCGTTGCGTTCGATCCTCTTTCGTCATCAGAGAGTTAGTGAGAGAGGATCGAGGTGTCACAGTGTACAGGGACGGGAGGGGGTAAGGCTTTCAGCGTTGACCACAGCAGCAAGAGGACATTAGCAGCTCGCCTCAAGTACCTCTTACTTATATCTAAGATTGGGACGAAAGCAACGAGTCGATCCTATGTTTTATCCTTCTGGAAAGATGTGGACGTTTCCAGGCAGACATCTGGAGTGGGAGACTATCTGGTACGCATCTCCTGAAGAGGATCAATTGAAAATAAAAGACGGAGCACAGACAACATCAACAACAACGGACCCATTTGGGGTTCTTTTGAAATGGAGAGACGTCGACAGGGACCTCATTCTACCCTTTATCAGTCTGCAGACAGATTTTCCGATAATACAATGCAGAAAGAGAGAGAGAGAGAGAGAGAGAGAGAGAGAGAGAGAGAGAGAGAGAGAGAGAGAGAGAGAGAGAGAGAGAGCTAAATGGCTTTCCTTTTGGTCGTAGGGTCAACCTCCTTACTTTTGTGGCTTTTTCACGAACAGAAGCATTCTAGGGGTATGCCCTATCCTGGGGTCTGGCCCATCTCAGGCTCTGGCCCATCCTGGGGTCTGGACCCATCCTAGGGTTTAGCCCATCCTGGGGTCTGACCCATCCTAGGGTCTAGCCCATCCTAGGGTCTGGCCTATCCTGGGGTCTAGCCCAACCTAGAGTGTGGCCCATCCTGGGGTCTAGCTTATCTCGTTCTGGTATTGTCTGGCTGCTTGAAGCACCTCGTAAGCCAGACAGTCACATGCGTCCACCATCTTCGAAAAAAAAGTCCTGAAATGATGAGGAGATGTTATCCTCTTCTATAACCAGACTCCGACCATGAACGCATCTCCTTTTGAAGCCAGGCCTTGATCAAGAAGCTAAGAAAAGGAAAGAAGAGTTTAAAAAGGAACAGAAAAGAAAGAAAGGGAAAATGAAGTCTCAAGAGTTTTTTGACGAGGTTCGAAACTTTCGCTTTTTAAGAAGGGACAAGCGAAGTTGAAGGCTTATAGATTGCCGAATGGAAGAATAATCTCATCAGCCCTTAACTCTCAAGTTGCCAACAGCTATACAGTATGTGAGACGAAGAAGCCTACTGAATACTGCATAGCCTAGTTAATAATGATAGAGGGAATGCTAGCAGCACTCACTCGTAGGACGTAGATAACCGAAGTAATAGTCATAGAAGGAAGAGAAAGAAACCCAGCAGCGCAGGGCAATGGAAGTGGATCGAATCTCAATACCAGACCTGGGGGAGTCGGCCACAGTCGTCCCGACACCCTCGGGCAGGAGCGTGTCGGTGCAAATACCAAGTAAAGGTTATCTGGTCTTACTTGACCTTACGAGCTTTTGGAAAACTTCCCTTGAAAGACGGATGAAAAAAAAATTGCGCTGTCAGGCACTTCGTGTATATATATATATATATATATATATATATATATATATATATATATATATATACACATAAATAAATAAAGGCAGACAGTATGAATTATGTACATGTGTATATATGTATATATCTGTGTGTGTATATATATGTGTACATTGAGATGTATAGGTATGTATATTTGCGTGTGTGGACGTGTATGTATATACATGTGTATGTGGGTGGGTTGGGCCATTTCTTTCGTCTGTTTCCTTGCGCTACCTCGCAAACGCGGGAGACAGCGACAAAGCAAAATAAATAAATAAATAAATATATATATATATATATATATATATATATATATATATATATATATATATATATATATATATATATATAATAAAGCAAGGAAAGACTACGATCTTAGATATTCTGTAGATCCGCAAACGGTTTACTGAAACCCGATTAGAGCTGTCATATGTGGAAAAGATATTGTGGCGATATAACACGCGATCGAGCCTGAGAGAGAGAGAGAGAGAGAGAGAGAGAGAGAGAGAGAGAGAGAGAGAGAGAGAGAGAGAGAGAGAGACCTCGCACCTGTTTTACCGGCGTTATCTCTCCTTTGTTTTTTTTGTTTTTTCTCTCTCTCTCTCTCTCTCTCTCTCTCTCTCTCTCTCTCTCTCTCTCTCTCTCTCTCTCTCTCTCTCTCTCTCTATCTCATTCTACAGGAGTTTAAGGTCAAGGGTCACAGGTGATAGATCTTGTACATACGGGATTGAATGGCTCGCTCCCTCTCGTCAAGGAAGTGCTGGACGAAGTTGGGAGACTGCTCACCAGGGAGACACAGAGAGAGAGAGAGAGAGACAGAGAGAGAGAGAGAGAGAGAGAAGACCTAGAGGTAAACATAAATATCAATCCAAGATTAAAAAGAACATGTGCACAGAAGGCTTTCGAGCACAAGTTGTACCGGAATTGAAACTGAATTTGAGGCTGAATCAGCGTATAACAGGTTGAAGCCATTCGTAAATATGCAATGTAAAAGTTGTTCCACTCACTTTCTTGTTTTTTTTTTTACTCTCTCAACTGGGATAAGAAATGTCGTGCGGAGAGAGAGAGAGAGAGAGAGAGAGAGAGAGAGAGAGAGAGAGAGAGAGAGAGACTCTGTCGAACGAGAGCATGAGTACATAAAAGACCTCTTTTTTTTCTGAGCTACACATGAGGAAAATGAGGCACCTGTCGCTCACACAAGGCCGTTTTTTGAGAGACGGGGAAGAACCTATACCCACCTTATGAATAGCTTTGTCTCGCCTCTGTGTGTTAAAGTGGAGTCTGCGTGTGTCTCCTCCTCCTCCTCCTCCTCTTCCACATCCCTTACCGAGACGCAAAAACCTTGGCAATCGATGGTAAAAGTAGAGTGGCATTCTTGTGGTGCTCATAAACCAGGGAACTGTGCACTCAACTGCCACCAATTGACACCCATCGTCCACCCGTCACATGAACTTACACATTGATCTTCTTCTCTGACACTACCGGGCCAACGTGAACCTAACTTGATAGGGGTGGTCCTTCGGGTCATCACGGAACTTGTGTCCGATGACCCTGAAGACCACCATTGTTTAAGATGGTAGCTGTTGCTTATGTAACCACCTGAAGACCACTGTTATTTAAGACGGAAGCTGCTGCTTATGTAACCACCTGAAGACCACTATTATCTAAGACGGAAGCTGTTGCTTATGAAGCCACCTGAAGACCACTGTTTTTTCAGACGGAAGCTCTTGCTTATGTAGCCACCTGAAGACCACTGTTATCTAAGACGAAAGCTTTTGCTTATGTAGCCACCTGAAGACCACTGTTTTTTAAGACGGAAGCTCTTGCTTATGTAGCCACCTGAAGACCACTGTTATCTAAGACGAAAGCTTTTGCTTATGTAGCCACCTGAAGACCACTGTTATCTAAGACGAAAGCTTTTGCTTATGTAGCCACCTGACGACCACTGTTATTCAAGACGGAAGGTCTTGCTTATGAAGCCACCTGAAGACCACTGTTATTTAAGACGGAAGCTGCTGCTTATGTAGCCACCTGAAGACCACTGCTATCTAAGACGGAAGCTCTTGCTTATGTAGCCACCTGAAGACCACTGTTATCTAAGACGAAGCTGTTGCTTATGTAGCCACCTGAAGACCACTGTTACTCAAGACGGAAGGTCTTGCTTATGAAGCCACCTGAAGACCACTGTTATTCAAGACGGAAGGTCTTGCTTATGAAGCCACCTGAAGACCACTGTTATCTAAGACGGAAGCTTTTGCTTGTGAAGCCATATCCATGGGTTCTTAAGACTCAAGTTGGTTACGACTTGTTCTCGGCTGTTTTGGTGCCTCCCAAACGGGGCGATGATCAGTTCCGTACAGGTCAAATGAGGCGGTTCTGAAAGTACACTTCCTCCTTACCTATGAAGCCACCAGTCATGACAGGGGGATCGAACCAAGGAGCTTTGAAACCTTCAACGAAAGCCTTTGAACCACGTAGTCACAGTGGCCGCTCTGAGGTAACTCATAGAGAAATTACTCATCATGAAGGTAACGAGAAGGAAGACGTGTCGTTGAACGACATCACCGTTAAACGTCTTCTCCAACAGGCCGACTCAACGAACCCTGGAAACATCAACAGTATAACACGGACCTTCTTTGCTGTGCTTAGAAACGTAAGCTGAAGACAAATGGAGGAGGAAAATAAGATACGATTACCACTGATGACCAGCTAATGGGTTTTTAAGCTTGAATAAGCTAAAGCTAAGGCTTCACTAAGCTTAGATAAGCATGGAAATTAAGACCATTGCCTTAAGCTTACATTAGATGAAGCTGACAGTGAGAGTCGGGTAAATATGGTATAATCCCTCCGACAGTCCCTGGCTTTACGCCCTCACTGTTTAATCATCATCAAGATGGCTCAACCTGACTGCTTAAAGTGTCCCTCCACAGCTGTTAGGGTCACACGATTTCTCTCTCTCTCTCTCTCTCTCTCTCTCTCTCTCTCTCTCTCTCTCTCTCTCTCTCTCTCTCTCTCTCTCTCTCTCTAGCCACCGCCAGCAACGAGGTCACAAGACATTACCCTGTGTCATAGGGGGGGACCATCGCCACGTATGACTGTGGACGTCACTTGAGAAAGAGGAAGAACACAGCCAGTGGCTTCGTCTAGTGACATCATGCGTTACCAGAAAAGGTCGTTGGACATCGTATGGCATCACTTCGGGCGTCACCGAGACATCACTTTGGCACCATCAGAAGCCACTTGACATCCCCATCTGCTGTCATGTAACCCCCTGACATCATGAGACATCAGCAAAACACCGACGTAAGTCATCGCTAGACATCACCGAAGATGCCATACCATTCTGGGATTAGCATCTTCGTTTACTGGAAAAGAAAAGAAAAAACTCTCAATAACATTGAAAAGAATAAATACCTTGATGTTACTCATTGGCCTTGTCCATCCCCCATATGCTCTTCGCTTTAATGCTAAAAGCATCGCTCAGGGTGAGATGATCTACCCAATTATAATGAACGATATACGACATACATCTGCAAGTAGACATGTGTCAAGTGCAAGAATACAAATGAATACAAATATGTACAAAGGAATTAAAACAGCAACGAACCACTGGATACTTTCAAGGCTGTTCGTGATAGTGGAAGATATCAAGAACTCAGAGATCAGTGTGGTAAAAGTTATTAGGTATACAGATAATACAAAGAGAATAACCTTCAAATTATTTGGACCATAAAGGCACCAATGATGGTAGTCGTGGACGTGAAGTATATTAATCAAGTCTGTTCTTAAACGTATCTTTAGCACTGCTTCTGACTAATCTATTTGGCGACTCTTTCCACACGTTAGCAATCATGGTAAAGAAGCATTCATTGCCCATGAATCAAGATGATGATATAGTGCATTGTGAGAGGGGAAAAAAAAAAGATCAATGCCACATCATACAAAGGTTTTAGAGCTTAGTCTCCCTCATTCACGTGTAATCATTGGCCATTGGCCTTCCGGGGTTGCGGGAGAGAAAGAAAAAGGAAATGATCCTCAACCCTTCTGGTGGTCGTGTATCATCCAGAGCAGCAAGTTGCACACGGCGATACTCTTCATCCATCAGAGCAGTGGAGGCTTGGCTGGGAGATGCTCTGCATATATCCAGCAACAACTGGGCTTGCTTTTGGGGATTTTCTGATATATATATATATATATATATATATATATATATATATATATATATATATATATATATATATATGTGTGTGTTGTGTGTGTTGTGTGTGTGTGTGTGTGTGTGTGTGTGAACGGTCACCGCTAAGCACACGGGATTCGAACCTCAGCCATCGAAATGATAGTTTAGCGAGCATTTCGGTGTCCATAGTTCGAATCCTGCGCGTCCAGTGGTCATTCTTTTTTTCCCACTGTGAACAGTGGACGGGAGGTTACAAAGTTCCTTGAGTGGGAGGGTCGAGAGTGCTGTTGCCAAGAACTGAGTTGAGAGATGATGAAGATGAGATTTTGTTGGTAGTGTTTCTCCTGTCGTTGTGAAAGCGTTGGAAGTTTGTGGTTAATGAGCAGCCAGCGATTGTTCTCAGTCCTCCACTTTGCTCAGCTTCGCTATATTGCCTTTTGATATAGCTGTTGACCAAGGAGGTGAGGCGTGGTTTAAGGTGGAGCCGATGAATTATTTTTTTTTTTTTTTTTTTTTTTTTCCAAAAGAAGGAACAGAGAAGAGGGCCAGGTGAGGATATTCCCTCAAAGGCCCAGTCCTCTGTTCTTAACGCTACCTCGCTATCGCGGGAAATAGCGAATAGTATGAAAAAAAAAAATATATATATATATATATATATATATATATATATATATATAAGGATGAATTTTTTAAGCAGATATCTCGCTTACCCTCACTAGTCTTGCAAGCTTAAATACACACACACACACACAGCACACTGGAGCATGCGAGACCCCAGGCAGCCACACATTTTACGGTCAAACGCCGCAAGGAAATACTGACGCCAACTGAATTCCTCGCTGATACCGAGCGGGAAACACGGGTTATATGCACACCGTTAACAATGGCTACTGGCGCGCGCGATCCGGGATCAGGCGGTGAGACTGGGAGCTACACGTGTACGATCTGGCGAGGCGTTTTTCTTTTGTTTGATAAACGGTGCCAAAGAGAGGTTCAGCGGCGGAGGTGGAGGTGGTGGTGGTGGAGGTGGTGTTGTAGCAGCAGGAGGAGCATGTCGTCGTCTGGAGAGAGAGAGAGAGAGAGAGAGAGAGAGAGAGAGAGAGAGAGAGAGAGAGAGAGAGAGAGAGGCAACAAAGAAGGGGTAAATAAGACTAGGTATATCACGTGAAAATCGAAGTTATTAAAGTTATTGATATTAAGTGATCGTCTTTGGGTTTATCATCCGCATTCTATACAACAAAAACAATAATATATATCTTTCTTTTTTCCACAATATAATGGTAAATGAAATCTCTTACAGAAAATGGGGGGAAGGAAGTAATTCGATGTAAAAGAGAATTAAACTCATGGCGTTACTTTTCCTTGCTTCAGCCCTCAGTAAACGCTTTACATAACCAATAAAACGTTAAGAGACTTGCTTTTGGATTTCTTCCTTTTGGAGCTGAATTTTGAGTTTCCCATTATATCAAGAATTCGTGATTATGATATATATATATATATATATATATATATATATATATATATATATATATATATATATGCTAGGCTAAGGGTTGGCGAATGTTTACACGCATATATAAAGCGAAGGGCTACGTGCATAGTGAGTATATATATATATATATATATATATATATATATATATATATATATATATATACTTTGGCCTTAGCCAAGTGCCCAATTTATCGACCAGCCTTTAGGGGAAGATGAACAGCTAGGTTGACAGTGAACCGACTATAGCATAACCAGGAGTCGTACCTATATAATCGAACCTGGCAGTTGTTCAGCCTGAACCTAACGAGCCACCAAACCATATACAATGTGAAGTACGTTCAATTAGTAATGTTGATCAACATCAAAGACAGTCCTGTAGTGAGAGACTTTTCAGCTGTAAGCCATGTACAGAGGGAATCATTACGAGCTTCTAATTTCCTCAGGTCTTGTGCCCCTCTCCCGTGTCCAGGGTCGATAGATATCATGTTAGAAAAAAAAGAGAGATCGCGCCCACATTACATTTCAGTCTGGGTTCCTGCACGATAACGGCTCTTTCAACGTCTCTGCTCCGTCCAGCTATTTTCCCCCAGCTCCCGCTATCTCTCTCTCTCTCTCTCTCTCTCTCTCTCTCTCTCTCTCTCTCTCTCTCTCTCTCTCTCTCTCTCTCTCCCGAGGTTTTTCTGCTTTGCCTCACTTAAATAGATTGTAAATATACACTACAGCAAGAATAGAAATTAAAAGAGTTAACTTTTCCCCTAAGAGAGAGAGAGAGAGAGAGAGAGAGAGAGAGAGAGAGAGAGAGAGAGAGAGGAAAAAGGAAGCGATGTGGCAACAAATTAATTGACTTTACTAAAAAAAAAAAAAAATACATACAAAAACAAAGAACGTATATCAAATGATTTTCTCTTAATAATATAGAAATTACACGTTACAGCTAATCACTTCACCTCACGAAAAACTAATTTCACAAAACAATAAAAATGGAATATTATCAGGATAAAAGAAAATGTAGATTTAATAATTATTTTTTTTTTCTCACTGAGGGATTCTTCTAATTTCCAGGTGATAAATTTCCCTAAATTCCACCCTGAAAATGAATATATATCTTTATAATTATGAAAAATTCTTGAAACACAATAAATTCACTTTTTTTTTGCTTATATATTAAAAAAAAAAAGAAGAAAAAACCTGCGATGGTAACACAGTTCAAAATCTAGTTCGGCAAAATATTTAAAACATTTGTTGGTGACAGTTACTCTAAACCAGAGACAACCACGGAACGTTCCCCTGTATTACAACCCTTAATATATGTATCATCATTTGGCCTTTAATTATATGCAATTTTTTTTCATACTAATCGCCATTTCCCGCGACAGCGAGGTAGCGTTAAGAACAGAGGACTGGGCCTTTGAGGGAATATCCTCACCTGGCCCTCTTCTCTGTTCCTTCTTTTGGGAAAATAAAATGATAATTACGTAAAATTCTCTTACCTAAGGGTCGTGTTAACAAGCTCAAAGGTCTTGCAGTCGTGTTTAAAAGATGGGGATTTAAGTTGACAATGGGGTCTGTTGTTATCATTATAATCCTCATATGATGATGATGTAGATTTTCGATTGATTCAGAAACTCTAAGGTACGAATCATCATCTTTGCCCCTTCATAAGGAATATAATATTAAATGCAAAAAATATTCACACGTAAACTAAAAATCTTTAGGCGTTTCTAATCCTTCCGAAAATCCACAAGAAATAAGAACTTTGTCTTTATCTAAAGTTTACTCAGATTTGGAGGGAATTAACTGAAGTTGATAATGTAAACGGAAGAAGTTGTATTCTATAAGAAAAAGATGACTTTTGTCGTATGTTCTCAGTAATAGGAATTGTTTAGGAGAACTGGTGAAGTTTGCAAATTGCTTAAGAAAGATACTTTGGAAGGTTGGAGTAAACATATGTGTGTGTTGTGTGTGTGTGTGTGTGTGTGTGTACCCGTATTCACATATATTACCTCGTAATTACTTGTTTGCACAGTACTGGGAGAAGGGTTATACGATAAAGAGGCATCATCTCTTCAACTCTCTATACTATAACATAACATCTTAAACTTTCGTATATCGTCAGCATTCACATCTTCACCCTTGAAAATATTCCATCCACACACTAATCTTATAAAAGTATTTTGTTTCAATATTTCAAACAAGATTCTCGCTTTAGTAAGTCTTGTTGTAGTCTCTGGTTGCTAGTGAAGAAATTTAAAGATTTGACTAAAGTCACTCCTTACTCTTCTCTCTTCCACAATGGGGCAAATTTATGGCCTCTAACCTCTCACTGTATTTTAGTTCGGTTATCTCTGTGCAATCTTTGTTGCTCTCCTCTGGATCTTTCCTATCATTTTCTTTTCTTTTCTACATCTCAACACACGATGACCAAAATTGCGAGAGGTATATTCTAGTTTTGAACTGATATTCACTGATATTCACTGCAAATGATGAGCTGAATATCTTATCCTTGTATCTAGGAGCAGTTCAAATATTATCCAGCAGAGAACTTGTCTCGGTTTTCAAATCCTCCTGAAGTTCAGCTTAGGTTGAGCTGTGGCAACAACTTATCTACATGGTCGACCTCCAAGTCTCTCTCTCTCTCTCTCTCTCTCTCTCTCTCTCTCTCTCTCTCTCTCTCTCTCTCTCTCTCTCTCTCTCTCTCTCTCTCTCTCTCACCCAGATACTTGCAGCTTATTCCTGCTAGATGCTATTTGTATTAAGAGCTATCTTTAGCTGTTGTTTATCCTCATAATTTCACTTTTTCTAGGGTTCACGTTCCATTTATGAGGTCCCCTTCTAAAGTTGGAAACATCTTCATAATTTTACTTTTTCTAGGGTTCATTCTCCATGAATGAGGTGCCCTTTGTAAGCTGATGTTATCCTCATAATTTCACAGTTTCTAGGGTTCATTCTCCATGAATGAGGTGCCCCCTTTGTAAGCTGATGTTATCCTAATAATTTCACAGTTTCAAGGGTTCATTCTCCATGAATGAGGTGCCCTTTGTAAGCTGATGTTATCCTCATAATTTCACAGATTCTAGGGTTCATTCTCCATGAATGAGGTGCCCTTTGTAAACTGATGTTATCCTCATAATTTCACAGATTCTAGGGTATAATTTCTATCCACTCTTATCTTTTTTTGTAAGATAGAGCTCGCTCTCCCTCATTTACAAGCCCATCTAATGACCTCAGAATTCTGGATTTGTACATCTGTAGTTTTGACGTATTGTCTAGGAAGTTTGTGAATATGGGATGATAATCCAAAGTTTTATAATTACTTTATATCTAGTGACATTAATTTGTTCAGTTAGTCTTCCCTGAAGCTTTCACTCTCCCTCTAGACAGTACAAAGGGGACTGTAGTGGTTTCAGATCCGCAGCTGGAAATGGTTAATTCTTGTTTGATTACAAGATTTGCAAGGGTAATTCTCCTCCAATTCTATGTCACGTAATCTTACTGCACATCTTTCTTCGAATTTAAGTTCTCATACAATAAGGTTTGGCTACACTTTCTCTGTTGGCGGGAATGAAAGGTGAGTGGGTCGTTGTGTCTGGGGGAGGAATCTAACATAGGTTTTTTTATATGACTTTTTAGTTTAATGATGCCGATAATCTGTGGCTGATTTTTGAGTCGTTTTTTTCATGAGGATTTTCGTATGTTCTTTGTAAGAGTGGATCCCATTATACTGGGTCAGAAGTGCGCCATGTGTACGGGGGGAGCGGCTGGGTTGGTGCGGGAGGGTTGGAACCTCTTCAACATGTACGACAGTTGGTTGCTGTAGGATTATGTGGTTCACTGCATCCAGAAACGGATCGCAAGTCTGCAGTGTGCCTTTCAGTGATTACGTGGGTGATTTTGCTATCTTCAGTGGATGGGTTTGGTTCTCTGAATCCTACTGCTGGTGAGTGGGTTGAGTCTGAGCCGAAGACGTCTTGGATTATCTCTCTCTCTCTCTCTCTCTCTCTCTCTCTCTCTCTCTCTCTCTCTCTCTCTCTCTCTCTCTCTCTCTCTCTCTCCTTGTGGTAATGAGTCTTTATGCTGGCTCAGTTACTGATGTCGATGTAGTGTGAGGCTGCATGATACAGGAGTGGGAAAATCAAAGATAATTAAGTAAAAAGTGTTTGGATTCCACGTCTTGTGGTGAATCCTATTCAATCTTCATTCATGTAGTTTTAGTTGGTGGAAAGCATATATATATATATATATATATATATATATATATATATATATATATATATATATATATATATATATATATATATTCTTTTTTCTTTCAAACTATTCGCCATTTCCCGCGTTAGGGAGGTAGCGTTAAGAACAGAGGACTGGGCCTTTGAGGGAATATCTTCATCTGGCCCCCTTCTCTATTCCTTCTTTTGGAAAATTAAAAAAAAAAAAAAAATAAGAGAGAGGGGGGGATTTCCAGCCACCCGCTCCCTCCCCTTTTAGTCGCCTTCTACGACACGCAGGGAATACGTGGGAAGTATTCTTTCTCCCCTATCCCCAGGGATATATATATATATATATATATATATATATATATATATATATATATATATATATATATATATATATATATATATAATACACGCTGAAGAGAAAATATCTCGTCCCTTAATATATTCATCTGAGAAAGTTTTGCATCATATTTTTAGACGGACAAATTCCGGAAAAGTTTGGCAATACTTGGCAAGTTAAGAGGGCTGCAGCAGCAGCAGCAGCAGCAGCAAGGGGGAAAAAGAGACTCAGCAGCAGGAACAGCAGGAACAGCCACGGTGATACCCGGATCGATAACCAGAAGCTGCAAAAGCAGCAAAAGTGGAAGAGGTACAAGTACCAGAGCCAGGAACAGCAGCAGAAGCTGCATGGAGGAGAAAAAACATAGCAGTAGCAGCAGCAGCAGCAGCAAGGACCATCAGCAGTGGTAACAGCAGCGGTGGTAACAGAAGCAGTGAGGATAACAGCAGGAAGCTGCCCCACTCATGTGACCCTCATAACCTTCTTGATACTGCCCCACTCATGTGACCCTCATAACCTTCTTGATTCTGCCCCAATCATGTGACCCTCATGACCCCCTTAATACTTCCCCACTCATGTGACCCTCATAACCCTCTTGATACTGCCCCACTCATGTGACTCTCATAACCTTCTTGATTCCGCCCCACTCATGTGGCCCTCATGACCTCCTTGATACTGCCCCACTCATGTGACCCTCATAACCTTCTTGATACCGCCCCACTCATGTGACCCTCATGACCCATTTGATACCACCCCATTCATGTGACCCTCATAACCCTCTTGATACTGCCCCACTCATGTGACCCTCATAACCCTCTTGATCTTGTTCAAAACATGTGACTCTTACAATCTTCGCACTGCTTCACACATGTGACTTGCTCCATACATGTGTTTCTTACAACCAACCTAATACTGCTCACATATATGACTCTTACAGTCTTCTTAATAGTGTTCACACATGTGACTCTTACGGCCTTGTTAATACTGTTCAACACATGTGACTCTCATGTAAAAGCACAGAAAGAACAAACAGTAGTTGAAGGGTGAAAAAAAAAGTGAAGCAAGAAAAATTTGTTTCAAGCTTATTCATTCTTCTTTCAAGCTGATTCATTCCTTCTTTCGCGTGGGTCCTCCTTCGTCTCCTAGGTTGAGGCAAATACCTTCGTCAATGATTCACCTTCAGCTGTTGCCGGAGTCGGATGATAATCCCCCGGTTTTACCAAGTAGAAGAGAAAACGTGGAAAAGGCATAAAGATCCGTAGCATTAAGTACTGGGGCGAAGCGAAAGCAAACTCGACAACACGCGCAAATCCCAACCACCTCCCCACGGCAGAGTCTGGTGGGCAGGAAACTTCTGAACTTAATAGTCGCTCTGTTGAAAAATTTTATGGGCGGTGGTATCAACGCCCGGCTTGCTAGGGACTTGGTCGATTGGCTGACTGGTTGACTGGTCGACTGGGTGGTTGGTTGGCCGACTGGGTGGCTGGGCGGACGGCCCCTTCTCTCTCTCTCTCTCTCTCTCTCTCTCTCTCTCTCTCTCTCTCTCTCTGTATTGAAGTTTCACATATTTTCCCCAATACTGAAACGCGGAACTGCATAGATTAGTAGCAGATCTATCGATGCTTGAAGTGTTCACGGGAATGGAAGGAGGGGAAAAGGGGTGGTGGTGGTGGAGGAGGAGGAGATTCGATTGTGTGTGTGTGTTTGTGTGTGTGTGTGTTGTGTGTGTGTGTGTGTGTGTGTGTGTGTGTGTGTGTGTGTGTGTCTGTGTATGTTAATCCAACTCTCTCCTCAGCCATCGATAAACAATTTAGCAAAGTAAATGTCGCTGTCTAGCGTGCGGTAGGCAAACACAACAGGCTTCTTACACGTAAGATATGTGTGTGTGTGTGTGTGTGTGTGTGTGTGTGTGTGTGTGTGTGTGTGTGTGTGTGTGTATTACACGCGCTCCCCATGACCAAAAAAAAAAAAGAGTCTAAATTCAGATGGACATTTCCTCCTCGTCTGAAGTTCTTCTCGAGTCGACCAATCCGAAGAACTGTGGCACCGTTACTCACTTCTTGAAGTATACTGAGACATCGTTAGTCACCTCATTCCATAAACCGAGACTCAAAATTGATCATGTCTTCGCAGTCTGAGAATAGGAAGGAATTCAATGGCAATCCTGTTTTTTGGGAGAGAATTCTTTTTCATTTCTTTATTTAGGGTTGGTTGGCGAGGACTCCTTGACGGGTCGAGGTCTTTGAGTACGAAGACCTTCTCTTGGAGGAAGATTTTATGGGGAAGACTTCGAGAGAAAAAAAGGGGGTGGGGGCTTTTGGAGAGGAGCCTCATGGGAAAGACCTCTTGTGGGATGTGGGAAAAGACCTCGATCAAGATATCTTTTGGGACGACCTTAAGAGGAAAGACCTCACGAAGAAGGAGGGACATATTGGGAAAGACCTCACGAGGAAGGAGGGACATGTTGAGAAAGACCTCACGAGGAAGGAGGGATATGTTGGGAAAGACCTCACGAAGAAGGAGGGACATGCTGGGAAAGACCTCACGAGGAAGGAGGGACGTGTTGGGAAAGACCTCACGAGGAAGGAGGGACATGTTGGGAAAGACCTCACGAGGAAGGAGGGACATATTGGGAAAGACCTCACGAGGAAGGAAGGACATATTGGGAAAGACCTCACGAGGAAGGAGGGACATGTTGGGAAAGACCTCACGAGGAAGGAGGGACATATTGGGAAAGACCTCACGAGGAAGGAGGGACATGTTGGGAAAGACCTCACGAGGAAGGAGGGACATGTTGAGAAAGACCTCACGAGGAAGGAGGGACATATTGGGAAAGACCTCACGAGGAAGGAGGGACATGTTGAGAAAGACCTCATGAGGAAGGAGGGACATGTTGGTTGAGAAAGACCACGAGGAAGGAAGGACATGTTGGGGAAAGAAAAAACCTCTTGCGGGAGGAACTTATGGAAAAAAAGACTCGATTAAAAACCTATTGTGGAAGGTTCTAAAAGGAGAGGCCGCCTTGAGTTACGACAGATCTCTCGGGAAAGGCCTCCTGTTGGTAAAACGCCTCTTGTTAGAGAATGACTTCACGCAATTTCCTCACGTAATTTGCATCATTTCTTGTCCTTCGTCACCTGACCAAAAGGCTCCTAGTTAAATCTATTGTACCATTAGATCAATCAACCTTTTTCCCTCAAAATCTCAAGCCATTGACATTTACCATTTATCTCTGATATTATCTAGAAAAAAAATATTCTCTCGTTTTATGTATCCAATACAGGATGGGACACACTCAGTTAACCTCATCTCTCATTCATTCAATATTCAAGGAATATAGACCAGAGTAGTTGTCGCTGAGCCTACTGTAAATATATTCCTTGCTGGTTCAGCCGGGAAAAAAGAAAAAAAATCACATCCCGAATTTTGTTTGTAGGATCTGATATAGATGTTGTTTAGTTTGGCTCCGACCTGTGGGTATAGAGGAGTTTATTTCAAGCGTTAGTTCATCTGTAAATGTGTTGGTTTATTCATATATATATATATATATATATATATATATATATATATATATATATATATATATATATATATATATCGATGGGTAATTGAACTAAGGAGTAAATATACTTAGGTGGACAAAATTGTGAATAGACATATATAATTTTATATATGTATGTATGTATGTATGTATGGAAGTTTATGTCTAAATTATCATTGAGGATTTCTGATCAAGTTTCACTCGAAATGTTGCAGACTATCATTCTAAGGTCCTTTTTTTCATTCATAGATGAGTAGAATTTATTCAGATACGAGGAAATGCCTCTATTTACATAAGCATTAATGATTCTTGGAAAATTGATCAAATGATTGCTAAATAAAGTAATCAACGAGTAAATTAGTATGAATGAATTCCAGGAATACATGGGCCAGTCTTTTAAACGCATACGTATACACACAAACACACACACACACACACCCATGGTGTAGTGGATAGCGTTTCTGACCATGAATCAGTACGGGTTTACAGGGGATCGTACCCATATGAGCTCGAATCCTGGGCGTGGCAGGTGGCCTACGCTCAACCCAGGTGTTCATCATCTTCCCTGGGCTGGTCAGTACTTGAGTACCTGGTTTAGGCTGGTGTGTTTGTGTGTGTGTGTGTGTGTGTGTGTGTGATTGAATGTGAACTCTCATTGTGCAAAGAAGATGAACAACTCAATTAGCTTATAAATACCTTCTAAACCCCACTGCCAAACATATCATTGTCTCGAAGAACAAGAAATCTTCGTGGTATTTCTTTTTCTTTTTTTCAACACACGCCGTGGACATATGGAGAGCAGTCGTAGTGAAACACGATTGGCGAACTCCGTAGACTTTTCACGCTTTTATATATATGTACACTGTCCTTGTTCACCTACACTCGCATATTTATGAGATATAACATATTGTCATTTCCTTTGTCAAAAGGAAATGGAAATACATATACAATGTAATCAAGTCACCTTCAGCTGAACTGTATACTTAAAGTTAAATGTAAATAGAAATCTTTATCAATTCACCACATTAAAGGGGAAAAGAGAGAGAGAGAGAGGACTCCTATCTTCTTTTTTTTTTTCGAAAAACACGATTAGAATGTTTGTCGCAAGACATGATATGGTGGGTAAGAAAATCTTTTTGAAAGGAGGAACATAAAGGATCAGGATAGGGATATATAGAACCTCCGTGGTGTATCGGTTAGCGGTCCTGATCATGACGCATTCACGGGCCCCGCCTAGGGTCAAGCGCATAGTTTCGAATCCTGGTTGCAGTCGCAGTTAATCCAGCTGTTCTTCCTCACCTTAGTACTGGTTTAGACATTGGAATATACTGATGGATGGAATGAAGATGATGATGAGCGGTCGGGGCCTGAATGTACGAGAGGGTGAGGGGCATGCAAGGGCTGGAGTGGATTAGAACGATATGGTGCATGTGCTGTCAGTAGACAGAACCAAGGCATGTGAAGCGCCCGGGGTAAACCATGGAAAGGTCTGTGGGGCCTGGATGTGGATAGGGAGCTGTGGTTTCGGTGCATTACACATGACAGCTAGAGAATGGATGTGAGCAAATGCGGCCTTTCTCCATTTGTTCCAGGTGCTTCCTCGAAAATGCACACACCCACACACACACACACACACACACACACTAACGGACAGGATTATCGATGAATTTCAGCGAGCTGAGTGACAGGCTGCCCCAGTCACACATATTGGTTCGTAACTCTTTGCAGTGTTTGCTGGTGAATTGATATACATTCACAATGCGTCAAGAATTTTTTTTTTTTCAAGTGTACAAACGTATTTCCAAAGTACAAGAATAAGCATTTAAATTACCATTTTCCTTTCTTGCCTAAGTATACTATATGAACTCATATTCTCTCTTATGATTTTTCTATCCCGTCGTAATGTCCTTTTATTCTACGAATATCTAAATGACAATTAACCATCTTATACTTAACGTGGTCAAACTTACTGAGGCAATAACGAAACTTTTACATTTATGTCTTTCTAGATCTCACTTGTTTTCCTACTACAAGATTCCATAACACAACAGTAAGTCATCCCTGCATCAACACGAACATACGGAAAATTGCCACATCCTCCACGCAATCCTGGGAACCTCACATGAAAAAAACATTTGCTTTCCAAATGCTGAGGTAGCTGTAGAGGTACTGCGAATACTTTTTTTTCCCCTTTTGAGCAGCTATTACTTACTTACAGGGGTTTTAGTACGTAGTACTGCTCCCATAACTGGGGTCGTTCTTACTACACCGCTCTGTTACCTGAAGAAGAATGTAAAAGAAAAAAAGGAAAACTTTTCAAATTATCAGCTCCCCCTCTATCACCTCTCTTTAACCATTCTTTTCTCTTTGCAGTGATGTTGTTTCCCACTCTTTGTTTCACAGGTTTTATTTAACCCACTGCTCTCATGAGCTGCCTCCTTGTGTCCTGAATCCGTGGTTTGTGTCTGGTTGCTGCTTCCCATAGTTTTCGTGCGGCCACCAACCACACGAAGATTGACCGTTAGGATACCTTCTTTTCTCTCCTCGTACAGCAAAACTTGTGGACTTCGATGGCACCAGTCTTGTATCTCTGAGGTCGTCCATTAGCTAGCGGGCTTTTATATTCATGCAGTTCCCATGATCAGCTTGTGAATTGTAAGACGAAGAGAGAGACTTGTGGATCGACTGGAATGGCCGTCAGAGAGAAAGTAGTGAGGTTGTTGTAGTTCCCGTTCAGTTCTCGACCTGAGTTTTTCCTGAAGATGTTTTCGTCTTGGAGAGGAGCGATACGTCGACAGCTCCTAGGTAGAACTTGCTATGCAGGCTTCCTAAACACACTCGCAAGGAACCAAAGGCTTTAGAAGATCGACAAAGAAGTCAGGAAAAGACTTGCATATTATATTTATGCTTATTTATTCTCTACCACAGATGCAGTGTCAAAGAAACTGTCCTGGTGTTACCAAGGACCTTTCCAAAGGCTCTTTGACCCCAAGGCTGCGCTCCTTCCAGTAGCAGAGGAGTATAGACTTCTTTGCAGTGAAAATTTCTTTTTGACCAGACCGCATATTTTATGATGCAGCTTCGTCAAAAGGTGTCTTTTCACCCGCTGTGTAACCTCGAGCAAGAGGAGTCCGGTAACACTTGATAT
>NC_092226.1:10090552-10093052 GCF_036320965.1 Panulirus ornatus | reverse complement strand
GGCTGGTGGAGTGGTTGGAGGTGAGGCTGGTGGGGTGGTTGGAGGTGAGGCTGGTGGAGTGGTTGGAGGTGAGGCCGGTGGGGTGGTTGGAGGTGAGGCTGGTGGAGTGGTTGGAGGTGAGGCTGGTGGGATGGTTGAAGGTGAGGTTGGTGGGGTGGTTGAAGGTGAGGTTGGTGGAGTGGTTGGAGGTGAGGCTGGTGGGGTGGTTGGAGGTGAGGCTGGTGGGGTGGTTGGAGGTGAGGCTGGTAGAATGGTTGGAGGTGAGGCTGGTGGAGTGGTTGGAGGTGAGGCTGGTGGAGTGGTTGGAGGTGAGGCTGGTGGGGTGGTTGGAGGTGAGGCTGGTGGGGTGGTTGAAGGTGAGGCTGGTGGAGTGGTTAAAGGTGAGGCTGGTGGAGTGGTTGGAGGTGAGGCTGGTGGAGTGGCTGGAGGTGAGGCTAATGGGGTGGTTGAAGGTGAGGTTGGTGGGGTGGTTGAAGGTGAGGCTGGTGGAGTGGTTGGAGGTGAGGCTGGTGGAGTGGTTGGAGGTGAGGCTGGTGGGGTGGTTGGAGGTGAGGCTTGTGGGGTGGTTGAAGGTGAGGCTGGTGGAGTGGTTGGAGGTGAGGCTGGTGGAGTGGCTGGAGGTGAGGCTGGTGGGGTGGTTGGAGGTGAGGCTGGTGGAGTGGCTGGAGGTGAGGCTGATGGGGTGGTTGAAGGTGAGGTTGGTGGGGCAGGAGACTTCGAACTCTCTGAACTCTTAGTGATTATATAAAGGATCTGTTACCACGATTTCACTCGTGCAGTATATCTGACCAGCTGCATGGTCTTTGTTGATAACAATAAGATATAACTGAAGCCAAAAGTTGAAAGTATATCAAATAATAATAATAATAATAATAACAATAATAATAATGATAATAATAATAATAATAATAATAATAATAATAATAATAATAATAGTAATAATGATGATAATAATAATAATGATAATAGTAATAATAATAATAATGATAATTATAATAATGATAATGATAATCATGACATTGATAATAGTAATGATAATAACAATGATAGTAATAATAATAATGATGATAATGATAATAATAATAATAATAATAATAATAATAATGATAATGATAATGATAACAATGATAATGATAATGATAATCACATTATAGGCACTGTAAAGAGGGTGAAAGTGGGTTTGTGCGTAGGATAGACAATGCCTGTAGTGGTCTCTACGATTTCGGATGAGCTGAATGCCGTTGTGATTAGGGACCTGCAACACGGGGACGAGAGATCTCTGGTGGCAGGAGGTGACGGTTGCGAGAATAGTGCAGTAAGTTCTATTGTGAGTCTGTGTATGCTTGTGAGTGCTTCGAGATATCTGAGAGCCTCTAGATGACTCTATATCTCGTGATGTTATAGAGCTTTAACTATATCTATAAACTATAGGAAATTTTGAAGATTTGGACATATATAGTAGCTCTATACCTGAGAATCCAGACTGGAGTTCGTGTGGAAAGAAAATGAGAACCCAGCACTGACCTTTTAGAATAGAATTTACAAAAAGGGACCCAGAATAGGGCAATGGTGCTCCTACACACTCATATCTATTCCTCGAACCCCCGAAATAGAAGATCAGGTGAAGGAAAATATTCAAAGATCTCATACCGCTGATATTCTGCAAGACCCCTCCCCATCTAGCATTCTTGGTGGATGTACGGCAGGGTGGGCTGGAGGGTGGTTTGCAGTGAGGTAAGACCATCTTCAATGATTCTTTTTCTTTTTTTTTTTCCTCCTTCCCCCAAGAATAGCTGATCACAAAGAGTGAATATGCAAATTAAAGGGTCGGTCGCGACAAGTAACGGGGCAAGTCTGTTCGTCCCTCCGAATTTTGGGAGTTTTTTTTTGAGATGGGATGAGAGAGAGAGAGAGAGAGAGAGAGAGAGAGAGAGAGAGAGAGAGAGAGAGAGAGAGTTACACACACACACACACACACACACACACACACACACAGGCCCAAGGGCCAAGCGAGGTGGTCTGGCCCTAAACATTGCTAAAACTGATGCAGTCCCCTTAGAGAGAGAGAGAGAGAGAGAGAGAGAGAGAGAGAGGGAGAGAAGGAGGGAGAGAGTAATGGCGTGCGGAAAAAAATATATGTAGCCATTTTGAAAAAGAAATGAGAAAAGTGAAGTAAGGTTATCAGAAGAACAATTTTTTTATGATCTTACGAAGAAATTTTTGTACATCTAACCTGTATTTCCTTCTAGATAAAAAAAAAAAATGGAAAACTATGATGTGAGTAACAGTAATGGGGTAAGGTAATTCACCCCACTGCAAAATATATAACATCCCATTTTCATTTACTGATCACACATAAATCAAACGTGATCAAAAGAAATAGAGGCAGTCTTGTGAATTTCACATCATAAAACACTGTGATTTGGTGAAATGGTTTCGTGATCTGACGTGGGACAAAGATACGGGATGGGAAGAGGGTCTCCCTGCCGTCGAAAATATA
>NC_092226.1:10083052-10085552 GCF_036320965.1 Panulirus ornatus | reverse complement strand
ATTTCTACGAATCATTTCTGCAGAGACTTGCAGAGCCCCGAGTCATTGTTCTTCATGCTGTTTCTCTGTTTTTTTGCTCATCTCTTTTCTGTTCCTTTTCAACCGAGGTGGTCCTTCAACTACGTCATGTTCAGCAAGTGCCATGTTCGTCCTCATTTCTATAACTGCTCTATTTCTACGAACCATTTCTGCAGAGACTTGCAGAGCCCCGAGTCATTGTTCTTCATGCTGTTTCTCTGCTTTTTTGCTCATCTCTTTTTTGTTCCTTTTCAACCGAGATGGTCCTTCGGCTACGTCATGCTGAGCAAGTGCCATGTCGGTCACCATGAAATGAACCATGCTCACCTGCCCATTCCTCCAGAGGTAGCGGTCGAAGCAGACGACTAAAACTTTAAGTGTGGGCATTATCCCAGGGGTTCTTTCGTCTGCTCATACATTTTGAAAAGTTAGGATACAGGAGGGAAGGACCTTTAAGCCGTCTCTCCCTCCTCGACCCCCCACAGACATCTTTCCCCATCTCCTTACCACACACACACACACACACACACACACACACACACACACACACACTTTGCTTACTGTAATCACAATTAGAAATGACTGTCGTGTTGCAAGGAGGATAAGTGCAATGGTCCTTTATTAATGATTGTCCCTCGGGCTCAATCATACATCATACCTCCTCCTCATACTAGCAATCACATTTCTAGGGAACGTACCGAGATAAAAATTCTACTATCGCTTCCCTTTTTTTTTTCCTTAGACACCCAGAGGAAAAAACCTGACCATCACTTGTAAGTAATAAAGAGACAGCGAGCCAGCCAGCCAGCAGCAGACAGACACAATGATCTCAGACCGAGTCAGTAAGTCCATAACTTTCAAAAGCCAGGCGACGCAAGTCATCCCATGAAAAGAAATGGTGTTTGTCCACTGTCTTGATCCTCACGTGGGAGAGGCCGTAACAATCAGCTGTGGTGGTTCTCGTGAGACAGATATTACAAGTTGTTTTCACGACGACGTCTTTCCTCTGTCTCCTCCCGCCCCTTGCTTGGAGTCCAATGCAGCCACTGTGATGGTATGTTGATTGCCGAATGATGGGTCGGATTTTAAGAAAATATCTTGGGTTTTCTTCTTTTTTCCCCCCTCCACCACCTTCAGGCATGCATATATCTCTTTTGTAGTGAGTCTGGCAGCACTGGTGAACGGTATGGCTTAGACGTAAAGACAAAAAAAGGGAGTTCTCTGCATGCAGAGAGGGAGGAGAAAGGCAATGATCCTAAAATGAGAGTCATTTGCTTAACACGGAAGTTATGAGACGTAGATTGGAATCTATTGTCCTCTTTGGTATAGTCACAGGTGCAGTTGGTGTTGATTCTTTGGCTATAATCACTTTTGTTATAGATAGACGGGCTGCTATCCTCCGTGGCCAGACCGCTGTATAATATAGATATAGCTGGCGTTATAATAGTAGTCTTAGTACATTAAGCTGATGAGCTTTTTAAACGAATAGTTAGTATATACATATATATATATATATATATATATATATATATATATATATATATATATATATATATATACTTGATCGCCGTGTTAATTAGACTTTTATAATTCAACTTCTCAAAATATTTCTTCTCACAATCAGAACATGCTTTTAACATAAGATCACTCGTGTCTTTTGTAAGTAATTAACATCTTTAAGGAAAATAGAAAAGAAAAATTGAGTCAAATTATTCACTGACTGGTCGTGCGTTCAGAATTATTCTTAGTGTTAAGAGAGATTGGGAAGACGAAATTGGGAAGAAGAGATTGGGAACAAGAGATTGGGAACGAGAGACTGGGAACAAGGGATTGGAGACAAGAGACTGGGAACAAGAGACTGGTGAACAAGAGATTGGAGACAAGAGATTAGGAACAAGCGACTGGGAACAAGAGACTAGGAACAAGAGACTGGGAACGAGAGATTGGGAACGAGAGACTGGGAACAAGAGATTGGGGACAAGCGACTGGGAACAAGAGACTAGGAACGAGAGACTGGGAACGAGAGACTGGGAACGAGAGACTGGGAACTAGAGACTGGGAACAAGAGATTGGGGACAAGAGATTGGGAACAAGCGACTGGGAACAAGAGAATAGGAACAAGAGATTGGGGACAAGAGATTGGGATCAAGAGACTGGAAACAATCCGGAAAAGAAACGTGAGAGGCGGCGGTTCTCCTCAGTGTGTGTGTGTTGTACCTGGGTGGGGAGCTCGGCTCCAAACACTGGGTGATTGCCGATAATGTACCTAAGGAATTTGTCATCTTCCTCTTGAAGATCTGGGCGACAGGCAGAGAGGGTGAGGGAGAGAGGAGGAGGAGGGAGATTATGTTGCGTGGAGTAAAGTGGTGGTGAGGAGGGAGGAGCTTGTGAGTTCCCTGGAAGCGATGGTGGTTGTGATGGTGAGGAGGAAGATTGTGTTGTTGTGTGGTGGTGATGGTGAGGAGGAAGATGGAGTTGTTGC
>NC_092226.1:10058052-10078052 GCF_036320965.1 Panulirus ornatus | reverse complement strand
ATATATATATATATATATATATATGAAAAGTATTAAACTCTACGGCCCAATCTACTTAATATGCGAAGAAAACGGGGAATAGTGTTATAAGATGAGGGACTTTTTTTTTTTTTTTTCTAGGACGGTGTTTTTGTACGGGTGAGGCAGAGCGTCGGAAATACCAGCAGAGGCCACTAATAACCCAAGTCGTATGCGTTTTTTCCCTCACGTAGATAAATAGCGTATGTTTATATATATCATTTTTTTTTTTCTCCCTAGGATGCTGTCGGGCTGAATAAGGGATCATGTTGGCTGAATGTAAAGGGGAGTGGGTATGGGGAGAGAGATTGGCTCCCCTGGGAATAGGTTAAGTGCTGGAGAGGCAAGATGACGTAAGAGTACATATTGAGTCCATGGGAAGTAAAGATACCATATGGCTGCTTTGTCTATGACTATCTTATCTGCAAGTTTCAATAAAGTTAATAAGATAGGACGGTAAGATGGCTCTTTCCTCACTAACCCACCATTCTCCTCCTGAGCAACAAGATCAGGCGAGATGGAGATTGGAAGTGACAAAGATATACGTTGGTCAAGTCTGCCTACATGGAATGTTACAGGATAGAATGAAATGGAAGACTTGTCTTTACGTCCATACTACATTGTCTCCTGTATTGTGAAATACTGGAGTTCAGTTGAGCAACAGTTTCAGTCGTGGGCGTCATTTTTTTTGAGGCTGGAGAGATAAAGGGATTAGTTATCAGTTATTTAGTTAATCTCTAAAATAATGAAATATTTATTCAACCGATCCTAGAATATTTATAATCTCTACATTAACAGCGTTTCACGGTGCCTCGTACCCCCATTATCATCCACTGGTTCGATTTGCAACGGAAGTTTTCAGCGCATTATTGCTGGAACTTTTAGCTTAAAGTCTCGTTCCATATGTTTTAGTGATCGCATAGCTTCGTATATCAGAAAGATCGTGATTCATAATGTCGCGATTTTTTACTCATGCTTTTGAAATCTTTTGTTCACGTCACTGAGGAGTCGAAGTTTCGTGAGAGATGGGAGATTGAATCGTCTTAGCCCCTCATCATTGAATAGGTTTCGTAGAAGTAGAATTGGTTTGGGCAGCCCATTTTCTCTACTTTTTTTTCAAGTTATTGCTCCCTCTTCGTCGTTTGGGGACGAGAACTGGGCCTGGGTGTTTAAAAGTTAGACTCCTTAATGGGCTGGAAGAAAGAAATAAGATATCAGGGTTTGTTTTTAGTGTTTTGCGGTTGATGTTTTGAATTATGTAACCAAACATTTGCTTCAGTGATTGCTTTTCAGTGATGCTGTGGTTACAACTTTAAGATCTTTTCCTCCAATTTACTTTGAACTGTTGAAATTCGAGCGTTTTATAGTCAATTTTTAAATGTAGTTTGTTATTTCCAAAGTGTGTAACTTTACCAATGACTACGCTATATTTGATTTGCCATTTACCTAACCACCCTACTGATGTGTCAAGCTTTCCGAGAAATATATCGTCCATGGCTCTACCTCCTAACTCTCGCACCATCAGCAGATTTTGAGACATTAGACTTAAGCCTGACTCCAGGTCGCTTATCTATAATCATGAATGGAATGGGAAGCAAGAACCTATCCCTGTCGCACCCCACTTGTCACTATACACTATGTGTCACATGAAGCGAATCTGAGGTTACACCATTTCACACAACACGTTGCCTTCCGTCGGTGATCCAGCTATTAATACGTGTATATAGTTCATCAGTTATAGCCACTGTAACTTTCATTTGAGTATCAGTCTCGTTCGTAGTACTTTTAGCGAATGACGTATGGATAATCTAGATATATTACACCTGGAGGTACTTTTTTGAGTCCAGTGATCACATTCAGCATTGAAATTTGTTATACAAGATCTGTTGTTCTGGAAGGTATGATGCTTGTGTTACTACATTGTTCGAATGCTCAGTAGGGAATTGAACTCCCTGTAGGATCAATCTTTTACTAGTGTAAGGAGAGATCTATCCTGTTGCTATCGCTCATTCCGTGCTTCATTTTCTCCCTCTGTGCTTCTCGGGTGTCGAGTGTTTATCGTCGCAAATTCTAAGAAAAGGCTCGTACTCATTTCTCAGCCAAATGATGTACCAGTAGGTGTGCAAGCGATAGTCGTAGTAGTAGCAGTTTGTAAGAGAGAGAGAGAGAGAGAGAGAGAGAGAGACGTCCCCTTCCCCCACCAGAAAAAAAAAGAAAATAGAGAAAAACGAATTAAAAACAAGACCAAACAAGATCTGAGGGAGATTACAACTCATTTAATGAGGAACACGCAGATATCCCGGGATTTAATTTCCTCCCAGCACTTCCTGATCTCCATCCAACACACACACACACACACACACACACACACACACACACACACACACACATACACACACACACATAAACACTTTCCATTACACAACACATTAAGGCCTCTCGTGTGCACACCAAGAAACGGAATGAATGCGATTTCTTTCACACACACACACACAAACACACACACACACACACACTTAAACCCACCTCCACTGAGGAATTCTCTCGAGAGTATTGGCCCGATGTCCGGAGACAACATGGGTGGATTTCGCTGCAGACCAGAGTGAGGAAAGGGGATGGGGTGTGTGTTGAGGAGGGAGGAGGGAGGGAGGGTTTACAGCTTGGCACGCGCTGTCTGGCGTAGCGACACCCAATCCCTGACAGACTCGAAAACTGCTTAACTGATCTTGAAGTCGACAAGGGTGAGGCCCTTGTCCCCTTTAATGGGAAGGTGTTCCCTAGTTCACACGACCGTTCTTCCTCCCCCAAGGTGGTGGGTTCGTTCATTCGTCGGTCGCATATGAGCTTGTAGCTCGCAGGTAATGTCTGGTGAGGTAAGAGAAAGGCTTTAAGGAGGAAGATTGGCTTCAAGTAGTTGTGTTAAAAACAATATGATGTATTGTGGTGAACTGGATACAAATCTGTTCTATTAAAGACTTCCTGATTTTATTATCATCTGAGGTGCTCATGGATGTCTTCACATTCAACGTAACACATCCACACACATATACTCATATGTATACGTACATGTATGCATAAGTGTGCCCAGACTTACACACACGCAGACAGGCAATACCAGTACACTAGACACCTGTTTAGCAGCTGGGTTTAATTGTAAGGTTTTCATACGCAATCTGTGTATGAAATAACCTTTTAGAATCATGGAGAGGTCAAACTCAGATTTCTTTATACCAAGAGTCGCATATATATATATATATATATATATATATATATATATATATATATATATATATATATATATATATATATATATATATATATAATGATCCAAATATTAATTAACATTTGTCATAAAGAAAATCAACAAGCAATTTCGTAGATTTGTAGATTCAAGTAGTATGTTTACCTCCGTGGTGTAGCTATTCGCATTCCCAACCATGACGCATTCATAGGCCCCCGCCCAGGGGTCGAGTCTGTATAGGTTCGAATCCTGATCGCGGTAGCCGGTCCACAGTCACCATAGCTGTTCATCCTCCCTTAGGCTAGAATACTATATACAAGACAGGCGTCACAACACTGGCGTATGACAGAAACTCTGACACCCTTTATCGTAAACAGGTACGCTAAAAATATAATTATCCCCCACTAAAAAATAAAGAAAAAATTATCTCTCCCCCCTCCAAAAAAAATGCAAAACGATTGACCTGTAAGTACATAGCAGCTAATTCAATTATTACATTTACTGTTACACGCACGAGGGAAATGAATTACTGATAATGAAAAATGGAAAGGGGGAACTCGTGGTCTAACTATAGTTCATTGCTCTCGTATGAACTATGTTTGTGGGTACATTACTGATGATAGAGGGGGGGAAAAAAGAATGCAGTTTTAATCACTGTTTTCAAGAGAATGAACGAAGGGGAAGGGGAGAGTGGATAGGAGCTTAGTCAAAGCCTATCTTCTAAGGAATAGTCTTCTTTTACGACGGTGGATAGGAACCTAGTCAAAGCCTATCCTCTTTACGACAGTGGATAGGAGCCTAGTCAAAGCCTATCCTCTTTATATCAGTGGATAGGAGCCTTGTCAAAGCCTATCCTCTTTACGACAGTGGATAGGAGCCTTGTCAAAGCCTATCCTCTTTACGACAGTGGATAGAAGCATAGTCAAAGCCTATCTTCTAAGGGATAGTCTTCTTTCCAAGAGTGGATAGGAGCCAGGTCAAAGCCTAGCCTCTTTACATCAGTGGATAAGAGCCTAATCAAAGCTTATTCTTTAAGTGATAATTCTTCTTTCACGACAGTGGATAGGAGTCTCGTCAAAGCCTATCCTCTCAGGGATAGTCTTGTTTCCGACAATAACTCGATGTAAGGAGGAAAACGGAGAATGGATATTAATGAAAAAATACATTATTTGTAATAATTCATGTTTGCATTGTAATTGAAATGATCTCTGGCTTCGTGAGCAGTCAAAAGGCATTCATCAAAACAATGTAGTTTCATATCCACACAGGGACCGCATACTGGGTAAGAACGCATGTGGTCTTAAAGACTAACAATTGAAGAGGCTGTTCAAGATTTTTCCCAGTTGTTGGGTGTAGTCTGGCGGCCTTAACGATCCTGGCAGTCAAGTGATTGGCCTAAAACCTCAACCAGCCAACCATCCAACCAACTCAGTGCTAAAAGGAAAGGAGTTAAGGGCGAGAACCGTATAGTAACAATGTTGGAAGGTGATCTGCTCTATCATCGTTAGCAACAGTTCACTGCCTCTCAGAATTTAGTCCACAGAAAACGGCTCGTCGGAACACAGCTGCCCATAAACCAGGGTCAGATTTAGTGGACTCTATTAACCAAAAAAAAATAAAAAGAAAAAACCATGCATATCCAAAGACCCATCCGAAGAACACCAAAAAGAAAATGAAAAAAAAAGATAGTTTAAAAAAAGAAAATGAAAGACAAGAGAGAGAGAGAGAGAGAGAGAGAGAGAGAGAGAGAGAGAGAGAGAGAGAGAGAGAGAGAGAATATCAAAAAAAGAAAACATCCCATCACAAAATTGGTTTGTTATCGCGTTGGAAATTTTTTACGGTCATGTTGAATCGCCGTCGCTGGTTAGAATTTTTTTTTTTCTTCGTGATAAATAACTTTTTTTTCTCCTTACGTTTTACTGGGGGAGAAAAAATTAGGCAGTGGTTTTTTATTGTACGTTCCTACCTACCTATCCTGTGGGCGGTGGCGCAAAAGGGGATACAGAGAGCTCAAAAATAGGTTCAGGAACTGGACCCACACAATATATATATATATATATATATATATATATATATATATATATATATATATATATATATATATATATATATTCATATGAGTTTACGGGGAAATGAAACACGATAAGTTCCCAAGTGCACTTTCGTGTGAAATCACATCATCAGGGGAGATACAAGAATGAAATATAACAGTCACTTGATATACATGTATATTACAGGATGAATGTAGTATATACAAGTGGACAGAGTTGGGACACTTTTTTTTAAGTACATGTGGCAAGTCATCGTGGATACGTTGGTTGATCGTAGCTTATACGTGGTTGAAATCGTCCATGGATTCGTTGAAGGTTACGACAGTCAAGTATACAGTGTTGCAGTTCTGTTTTCAGAATATACATCTTGCCTGTTCACTATCACCGGGAGGAGCATCATACCGTTATACACCCGACGGCCTTGAGTGGCTCACGCCATTGCTACACTGAGGCATTCTTCCGATTCTGTTTGTGGAGTTAGATACATTATGGAGCACTTCGAAGATTGTCTGATGGTAGATGGATTCTCTAACCCCATTCACCATTTGAGTAAATCTCTTTCAAAATCTTCCTGGATGAATATCTCAAGAGCTACACGTAAGTAGACCTAAGCTGAAGCGAATCCTTGATTTTTGCAAAGTGACCCAAATTCTAAATCACTCCTGAAGTCTTGTGCCTCATGTGTTGTAAGCTCAGCATGTGAGGGAATTCGCATACTACGTACTCTTAACTCCAATGCCGAATGAATGTATTATGCCTACCTACGTCGTGCTTCTGACGCAGGCACATCACAACCATACTGAAGGACGCCTGCTGATGTCAGTCGATAAAAGACAGAATCACTTACGGTCGTACTAACTTTCATGGACGTATTAACAAATGTCATGTTTGTGAGACTAACGAACAGTTCAGTGTGGAATATATAGATGTGGAGTTGCTGATCCCGGCTCTCCATTCAAGACACGAACGGACGTTGTGTGTTACAACGGCACTTCCAGGAACTTCAGGGATTCTTCGTTGTAGAGACCCATCTGTAGATATGTAATCTGTGAAAGAGTGTAATGTGTGGTAATGGCTGCTGTAGAGTGTGTGTGTGTGTGTAGGCACTGCTATGCCAAGATAGTATGACCTTCGTGTATATGTTCATTGACTGATCCGTTATTCTGTTCCTTGTGACACCGATTCTTTAGGAGTGTGTCTGTTATTGAAGATATTTGGTGTCTTCGTCGGGATAATACGTTCCATGTTTCAACAAGCATCGAAGACGTGGTTGAAGTGGGTGTCTGCAGCGTTGTAACCAAAGGTGTTGTTGACCTTAGTATCATCCACGTAGCTGATAATACGATGGTTGGTATTCCTAACCAGGTGCCTGATTAAGCCATTAAACAAAGTTGGGCTAAGGACGCCAACCTGTAGAGTACCAATCTTTGATCTCAGTTTCCACGTCCTTGACACTTTGATACTGTTCGACAGGTAGCCAGAGATGCAACGCAGGAGCCAACCCCTGGCGATTACTCTAGCTAGCTCACTCAAGAGTACATGTTGGCTGAAGATGTCGGAAGCAGCACAGAGTCGAAATCCAGTGTGGAGACTGAAGACGGAAGTAATGCAGTGATGTGGACACTTTTTGTGTGCATAAGGCTTTGTAGATCGAGTAGAAACGCCTCGAAAAAGAGCTTTGATTCTGTGTAGAATATGACTACATGATTATACTCCTAAACACTTGATAAAAGAGAAGTACGAAGGATATAGATCTGAAGGCCTGATGCAATCACAGAAATAAGAGAAGTCTTCGTTCAGCAGCTGGGCAGCTTTCCTCCCACATAAATCATGTTCCTGGACTGCTGGCACCTCAGGCAAAATGGCTTATGATTGCAGAAGTTTATGTACAGTTCTCTTCTAAAGACATGGCTTTATATCCTTTGCGAATATTTCACTTTCACTGAAAACAATCCTTAAAATGATATTCTATGGTGATCAAGAACTTGATGTAGTAGGTCTGTCTATAGGATCATACTTGGCATCTATCTTCACCTTCAACTCAGAGGTTGATCACGTGATTTGAGGTTAGGTAGTTAACTCGTTATGTGTAGTCGTTGTAGGGGAGAATCTTTGCCCTGGTCTTCGTACCCTAAGATGTTGATATCTCTCGATACTCCACTGAGTAAGGTTGAGTTTGTTTATCCCCTCGTTCATCCCCTGATCAGAATGTCTGTCTGTCAGATTGTCTAAGTTCGGTCCCGTCATTGCTTAACTTCGGTCGTGTTCAGACATGGCTTAAGTTCGCTCAGGTTCAGTCATGGGTCAGCTCTTGCGATACATTGAAACCACATCAACGTATAATACGTCCTTGAATCTCAATGATACAAGTGAGTTCCTGAAGCGACAGACTTTATACATATGTTTTTGATTGTGGAACTTTATGGCAAGTTTGGCGTTTGTTACTGGATTTCCCATTCCCTTTGTGAGTGGTTCAGAGAATCGTTCGATGGTTCGGACTGAGTCACTTGGGCAAATTTCACCACTTGTCCCAGGCTGGGAAAGACTCGCTACCAGCGGAAAAGTGTGGGAAAGAAAGTTGTCACATTGATCACTTGGGGAGAACGAGTCGTTTTCGTTCGGGGAAACTTTATCCCACCATAGAATGGAATTTTGCTTTAATCCTCGGGTACCGATCGCCTGCCATGTCTCAAAGCAAGGGAAAGAGGAAGTGATCGATCCACCGTCTTGAAGAAATGGTGAGGCTCGTACATACGTAGGTCCGGGGTCTCGCCATAGATATTCATGGGCTTTCAAGACATGACCACCACCTCACGTTCTAGCAACGACCCACACCTTCCCTACCTTCCCTTACCTACCAAGGCCAGTAGCAACGACTCTTCCCCCCTTATCCCCTCCCGGCCCTTAAAGACACAAGCAAAGACTCTCCCTCCCTCCCTCTCCGTCTCCCAACCTCCTCCCTATCACTTAGGATCGAGCGACGCCATCCCCGACTGGTGTATGTGTGTGTGTGTGTGTATGTAGACTGCAGTAGCTATTGAGAGGTCTCTTCTCTGATGGCTCTGTCCATGGAAGATGATATGCAACCTTTCCGAGGAGGTGACCTCTGACCTCGCGGTGTACCCGTGGGTAGGCGGAGTCCGACAACACCCATATATATAGAATTGGCTGTACTTATGTAACCTTGGGACCTCTGTCGGCTGGCTCCTGCAGCTTCAAGGATGCGCTGAAATCAGAGGCAGGGAGAGGACGCACGCACTTAAAAGAATGAGAAGTTAAATTACGCGAGATTGAACTGCTTCTCGTCCACTGACGATGATAATACAGTCCCAACGAAGATGTCTTTTCATTCGCAGCAGTACCATATCAAGCAGACACACACACACACACACACACACACACACACACACAGAGTTCATCTGTCAATCTATTTGTCTATCAAAAGGAAAACACAGATGTTTCATCTATCCACACACTCGTGATGTTTGAGGCCACAGACTGTGAGTTGGGTCCCTCACTCTACCAGACACGATGCAAACCCTGGAAACACGGTCACTGAGGTCATAATCACCAGGAATAAAACTGAGCCATTCCACAACGAACCCGAGGTCACCAAACTCCTGGAAGTGTATTAGATGAAGAAAGAAAGAAAGAATTCAATTGAATTCCTCAGCCCCGGAAGCGACATCAGTCGCATTAATCAGGTGGGGAAATGTTAGTTCAAAGTGACTCGGCAATGTACATGAAGTCCATATGAGAGAGAGAGAGAGAGAGAGAGAGAGAGAGAGAGAGAGAGAGAGAGAGAGAGAGAGAGAGAGTATTACACACAGACCACACAAGCCGAAGGTCCAAGAGAGGCGGTCTGGCCTCAACATTTGCTACACAGAGAGAGAGAGAGAGAGAGAGAGAGAGAGAGAGAGAGAGAGAGAGAGAGAGAGAGAGAGAAGATCGAGTTAACATAATCTTGCATATTAAGTTAAGCTATTTTTTTTTTACCCTACGTGCCACACCGCAACATGGCATTAGCATAACCACACAAAACTTGAGTGAAATTTCCACGAGGTTAACGCTGGAGAGAGAGAGAGAGAGAGAGAGAGAGAGAGAGAGAGAGAGAGAGAGAGAGAGAGCAAGCAGTACAATCTCCCTGGGAGGCACCCAAACCAAGCCCCCCCCCCCCCAAGTCAAGTTTAAGACCAGAGCTGACCCAGGTCAAGAGGTCGAGGGAGCGAGCGAGATTCATTGTCTCGTGCTGAGGGGGGGGGGGGGGGGGGGGGGGATTCGAAGCTGGGGTTCGCTAAATTCCTTCCTCGCCGATATTGTACCTCGAGGACTCGTTTTCAAGATGTTGGGAGTGGGGGGGGGGGGGGGGGGGGTGTTCGCAAGATAGAAAATGGGAAAGTAGATTCGGTACCTTTTTTGTGTTCATTTTCAACACGTGATACCATAATGATAAACACAAAACCCGATTTTGTATCTCCAGGACTCCCTTTTAAGAAGATGCGGTACCACAACTGCAAATACAGAAACAGGTTTTGTATCTCTCCATGACTCATTCTTAGTATGCGGTATCATACAGTAAATACAAAAAAACAAATCATGAACCTTCAGGACTCATTTCTAAGATGTTGCATCATACAGAAAAACATAAAATAGATTCTATACATTCAGGACTAATTTTCTATATGTCGTACCACATAGAAAAACACAAAAATAGGTTTCATTCCCTCAAGACTCATTTCCCGTATGTTGTGTTATACAGAAAAAACACAAAAACCGTTTATATATCTTCAGGACTGATTTTTGATGTGGTAACACAGAAAAAAAAGGAGAAAAAAAAGTGATTTGGTATCCAAGACTCATTCATTCTCAAGATGTGGCACTAATGAAGAAAAGAATAACCAAAATATTTTACGTGGGGGTTCTGTCAAGCAGCAATGCATATGAGATACGTCATGACAAGATGGTTCTAATTCATAGAGAGACTTTAATCTCCTCCCACGTTAATGTAGCCGCCAGAAGCATCCGATTCGCCCATGATATATGGGAGAGGAGGCTCTCCACCCACCCACCACCGACCCCTAAACTTACAGCCTAACTCGTCCACTGAAAGTTGTACCACGACTAAATCACGCAACTGCACCCTGCAACCAGGGGAGAAGGAGGAGACATTAAGGCAGCCCAACTTGCTTGCACGTCAGTAATTCGTCGTGAGGAAGTTTCGGTCTGGCACATATCCTGCAGATGGGGTATGGCACAAGCATCGGTAAATCAGGGGCCCTTCTAACCTCGGGATGGCAAGGTGAGGTAAAGGAAGTTTAGGACCCGTGAGGAATGGTTTCTAGGGAATACAACATTGGTCGCGCACACATACACATATGTGTCGTTATGTCTCTCTGGCTTTGGAGGGAGTCGCACACACACATATGTGTCACTATGTCTCTCTGGCTTTGGAGGGAGATTCGAGATTCACTGCTTTTACTTTGGTGGGATGTTTATGGATTTTACTTTGGAGGGAGACATAATGTTTTTGAAGAGGAGGGAGACCTATTCTCTTAGCCTTGGAGGGAGATATGATGTTTTTGTTTTGGAGAGAGACACACTGGTTTTTATTTTTGTAAGGAGACAATTTGTCTCCACTTTGCAGGCAGACATATTGTTCATGCTTTGGAGGGAGATACGCTGATTTTGTTTCAGAGGGAGACATAATGTTTTTTGCTTTGGAGGGAGACGTCTTGTTTTCAGTTTGTCTATTTATATATATATGTTCTTTATCACTCTAACCTCAACCGTAAGGAATTTTGATATGACCTTTAAGGGTAAGATATAAAAGGCTAGGGAGACGAGGGTGCAAAGAAGAGGAGGTCGAAGTAAATGTGAGGGTGAAGTGATGACCAGTGTGTGGTGAAGACTGACGGGGTCATGAATAGTGATGGCCCGTGATCTAACTAGCAAGGGTCAGGTCGAAGACCAATAGTGTCGAGGGCATAGTTAGAATAGGGTTAAGTCATCATGGTTTCCGAAATGACCCATAAAGGTAAGGTTAGATAGTGCTGTATTGATGGTGACGGTGTGGTAAGCCATATGTAGGTTTATGGAGGGTGTAGTGAAGATGAGTTTGCCGGTATCACCTCTTGTAGTGAAGATGAGGGTTAGTAAGACTGCGGAAGGAGACGTACTCTAACCCCCTTACAAAACGCTGGCATTTATAGTTATCAGGGAAAACTTCCTACTGTCTCTATTTCAGCATTTTTCCTCGCAGTTAAGTTACACCGGTTTTGTTATAATCATAATAAAATTTCGCGGAATTAAGTTCCAAGACAGTTTAAATGGCAATAGAGACATTAAGTGTGAATTAGTTGAAATGGCTTCCCTCGCATTTGTTTGAGAAAGGTTGGCCTTATTTGACCGGGATCCTCTTTCGTACCAAGGTTGAAAACTCTTGGTAACTCGGAACTGAGTTTCCCTTCACTAGGTCTCTTTGCAAGGGTAATGTAAGGACCATCTCTTCCTGCTGGTTTCGCTTACGGCGCCCCATCCTGTCTGGTGTCTTGAATAGCAAATGGAGAAAATAATCTAGACACTGATGATTCTGGCTGGTTAGGTATTTGAGACTTGGGCCTACCAGCCATCTCATCATTTAGGCCGTTAGCTTTAAGTCATAAAACACCAGTCGATTTTCTTTTCTTTTTTTCTTTTTTAAAGTCCGCAGATGCTTTTATTGTTGAGTCTGAGAAGACACTCAAACCATAGGTACTGATGACCCCCCCGAGGGGATCTTAAAGGTTGAAACACAGCCCTTGTGGACTCCACTGAAAGATTACGTTTGGATTTTAGGGAACAGATGACTGAGAGACGCCGAAGTTGATGCCCAGGCAGGAATAACTCGTAAGGAAGAGCTAGAGTGAGTGTAAATGGAAGGAATCCAAACCGGGAGCGTTCGTGAGCACTTCTGATGTGCTCTGTTAAGGATGGTCGCTCCAAGCTTCAGTCGTCAGTAATTGTCTCGTCAACGAACCCGATTAACCCGTCCAGAACACTATCTGCATTTGATATATATATATATATATATATATATATATATATATATATATATATATATATATATATATATTTATATATATATGGGGGGCAGGGTGTGAGAAAGCCTCCCTTCCCGTTTTTAATTTTCCAAAAGAAGGAACAGAGAAGGGGGCCAAGTGAGGATATTCCCTCTAAGGCTCAGTCCTCTTTTCTTAACGCTACCTCGCTAACGTGCGAACTGGCGAAGAGTATGATATATATATATACCAAAGAGACTCACAGGGACGTTGTTAAAGATTTCGTTATGTATATATTGTCCGTCTGTTTATTCGTATGTCTGTAAATGTGTAATTTTCTCAAAGGAATCTTGACCTTAACAACCACGAACTCAAAAGTTTAGGAGTGACTTTCTAATATACAAGGTAATCATATCCATTTTGCCTCCGGGTCAATAGGTCAAAGTTGAATGTCACTGGGAAGAAATTAATTTTTCATCTTCTTTTTTTTCTTTGTCATTATTCCGGGAGAACAAAAATAGTTTCTACTCGTCCTCACAGGAGTTTTTCATCATTATAACGCAACGTGGGTTACTTCGTTATCCAATGCGACGGCAACATCTGCTCCCGTTGTATTTACATCCTGTAGCGCTCCTCCTCCTCCTCCTCCTCCTGCTTAGCGACAATACACACAGGTGCTGCTGCAGCAGAATAGAAATGATCACCGGCAATACTCTATTATAAAGTGAGGTCGGGAAGCCAGTAGATAATCCCCGTTACGTTGTACCATTGGGCCACACTAATTGATTCGCAGTCGTGTGTACATTCACAATATTTGATCAGTGTTGTGACCAGAGCCATGGATTAAAGTATTCCGGAACTGTCCGGATCAGTTTACTACAGACTCATTGATGGTGTCCAGAGTGAACAAAATGGAAGTCAGATTACCACGGGGAAATGAAACACGATAAGTTCCCAAGTGCACTTTCGTGTAATAATCACATCATCAGGGGAGACACAAGAAAGAAATATAACAGTCTGTTGATATACAACGAAGAGACGTAGCCAGGTACCTGTTTTATCGACCATCACCTAGAACTGGATGAACAACTGAGTTCAGTGTAGATAGGCTGCCACAACCAGGATTCGAACCTATGCGCTCGATCCTTAGCTGCCCGAGAATGCGTCATTGTCAGGAACTTTACCCGCTACGTCCATATAGACGTAGAAGGCGACTAGAAGGGGAGGGAGCAGGGGGCTGGAAATCCTCCCCTTTCGTTTCTTTATTCTTTTTATTTTCCAAAAGAGGAACAGAGAAAGGAGCCAAGTGAGGATATCACTTCAAAGGCTCAGTCCTCTGTTCTTAACACTACCTCGCTAACGCGAGAAGTGGCAGAGTGAGCGAGAATATATAACTGTGAAGAATGAAGACAATAGTTGTCTCTCCGAAAACATAAGACAGATCACAAGTACATCTAAATGTGATTAGATTCCTTTCGGGTGTTTCGTCATGCAGTTGTGGAGGCGAATCTCCCGCCACAGGGCCAGCAAGGCAGTGTGAACCCTCGATCCATCACAAGTATATCCTTGCCTCTTATGAAGCTTATTGCACTGTCTTTCCCACAGCTGGGAATCGTCCATCAGCTGATATTAATTGATACAAGGTTTTCCCGCCCGTTGCTCAGGGGGATATATTGTAATTTATCCAACGTGGAATTACCTATTTGTAAGCACTTATTTGCCCCGTGTGGGGAGGGGAGTTCTACGCTCGTGGATGCCCATTTTTTAGTTTATTCAATTCCTTTAGTTTATTTATGTTTGCTTGTTGCATTTATGGGTTTGTATGTGTATGTGTCTTAATGTGTGTTCAAATATTAAGGGTAGGTAGAATTATATTGGACGAATATCTATGTATAGTTATCTATACACTATATCGGATATGATTTCTTTATCACTGATTTCTTGAGATTTTTTCTTCCTGATCATCTCCTTCTTCACCTTCTTCTTCTTCTTCTTCTTCTTCTTCTTCTTCTTCTTCTTCTTCTTCATCATCATCAATATCTTCTTCTTCTTCTTCTTCTTCTTCTTCTTCTTCTTCTTCTTCTTCTTCTTCAACATCTTCTTCAACATCTCCTTCTTCATCAACATTTTCTTCTTCTTCTCCCTCTTCTTCTTCTTCTTCTTAACCTTCCACGTACACTTTGTATCGACCATCGTATACAAATAAATTGTTTTACTGTAATGTGATGAATTATCATAAATACAGTGCAGTAAAGGATATCATATACAGACTTTTATGAGGAATTACAATCATGCACACACCCAGTGTCGCAAAGTATGCATTTCATGCATACAATGTTAATCACTAGTAATCATACGCACAGTATCGTAAAGTATGATCATACATACAGTGTCGTAAAACTGTATCGCACGTTAGGTGACGTATAGTATGATGATCATATAAAATGTCGTAAAGTAATCTTATCATACATAGAGTGTAGTAAAATATTTGTATCATACGTAAAGTGACGTATAGTATAATAATCTTATAAAGTGTCGTAAGGTATTCTTATCATGCATAGTGTCGTAAAGTATTCTTATCATACATACAGTGTCAAAAAGTATTCTTATCATACATACAGTGTCAGAAAGTATTCTTATCATACATACGGTGTCGTAAAGCATTCTTATCATACATACAGCGTCGTACAGCATTCTTATCATACATACGGTGTCGTAAAGTATTATTACAATGCGAATAGCGTATACTTTAGTATGTCTCGTTAATGAACTAGTAAAGGACGACATATACACATTTAGTATCAAATAGAGTGCGTTAACGCACCTGTGATGAACTCCGAAACGCACTCACATGATGATGGTTGATAATGAAGTAAATTCTGTTTCGCCATGCCACACACACACACTGCCATGAAGTATGTACACATTCTTTTGGACTACATTTAACTTCACAGTATCTTTTATCGTTTTCATATGCTTTTCAGCGAGTCTATTTGTTATAATATCTAATTACACGCTCATGCAGTCTCTGCTTCACCTTCATACAATTTCATACACTTATACAACACTATTGCACATTAGAAATCGCCTCGATGCTGCCATATTTGTCAACACAATTTCATGTTTTGCTTCCAAATATTCTCTCTCTCTCTCTCTCTCTCTCTCTCTCTCTCTCTCTCTCTCTCTCTCTCTCTCTCTCTCTCTCTCTCTCTCTCTCTCTCTCTCTCTCTCTTTATAACTTTTGTGTGCCTTTCTGTTATTCATTTCTGTTTATTTTTCATCTCGGTGTATACTTACTCTTCATATTCTTACATCTCCTTAGAATCATGCACGCCTAAACAAATACAACTACACACTCTAATGCACCTTCATACATCTTAGAATTCCATACACCATCATATGTCTCTCTACACTTCAAAAAAACACATTCATACAGCTTCATGCATCACTATACGCTATTGTATATCTCCTAATACAGCCTCTTGTACCTTCAATTGATTCACTACATATTCATACCACTTTATACATGTCCCAGTACTATTATGCACTTCCCTACATATTCATACCATTCAATACATGTCTCTACACCATTATACATCTCCATACATATTTCTACCACTTTATACATGTCCTCACACCATCATACACATATACACTTAATCACACCACTTCATACATGTCCCTACACGATTATACATCTCCATATATATTCATACCACTTTATACATGTCCTCACACTATCATACACATATACACTTAATCACACCACTTTATACACGTCCCTACGCCATTATACACCACTCTACATATTCATACCACTTTCTGTACGTCCCTACACCATTATGCACCTCTCTACATATTCATATCCCTTTATACACGTCCCTACACCATTATACAGTGTATAATACACCTCCCTGCACAGTTTATACACACCACCAGAGAGAGCCATACACCATCACTCTCCTCCCGGGGAGCGGACCGATCCCTGCCATCGTTATAATAGATTTGGGGCAGGAGAGCAACCCCCGGAGCTCAAATAGACTATTTGTCAACCATTTTGGGCTGTCGCGAGGCAGCAAACAGCATTGGCCTTGCCCGAGTTGATGATAACAACACAACTCGTTACTCCCTCCCCCGTTGCACTCTCTCTCTCTCTCTCTCTCTCTCTCTCTCTCTCTCTCTCTCTGTATAGATCACATTCGTTGAACGCATGTGAACAATATGCTTGAATCCTCTCGGTAACTCGTTGATCGCCCCGGGTGATCCACTCGTTCATCACTCATCAACCCCTCCTCGTTTAACATATCCCTGACTTTACTCGTGTGGCCTCATCCCTAACTAGCTAGTTCCGGCAGCCTCGTTTACCACCGGCGCGTTCTCTGTGTCCCCCCCCCCAAACGACCCGCACCGCCTCGTTACACACTGTTACACACGTCACACCTCTACCGGCCGCTACAAGCCGTGGTGCTTGTATCACATACTTGAGGATTCTGAAACTGTGTTGGGCTACGACGACTGCTTGTCGAACGCGCGTTCCCTCACCCCTCCTCCCGTGTCTCCCTTAGTTACTTGTAACACGGTACTGCGCCTTGACGAGCTTGTAATAGTGTCTTAGGCCTCGACTGGAGCTTGTAATGGTGTCTTGCGTCTTGACCAGAGCTTGTAATGGTGTCTTAGGCCTCGACTGGAGCTTGTAATGGTGTCTTGGGCCTCGACTGGAGCTTGTGATGTTGTCTCGGGTCTCGACTGGAGCTTGTAATGTTGTCTCGGGGTCTCGACAGGAGCTTGTAATGTTGTCTCGGGTCTCGACTGGAGCTTGTTATACAGGCCTGTGGTCCATCTGGGGTGATTACCCTAAACTTAAACGGGATAGTAACATAATCTCTCTTGTACATGACGTGGAGAGAGAGAGAGGGTTCTACACTCGTAGTGCCTCGTCTCCTGTACTAACTGTTCCATCGAGAAGACTTTTAAAACAATTATAAAGAAAAAAGAGAGATTGCTGACATTCACAGCCCCCTTGTTTAGACCGTTCCAACCACCGGTCATCACCCTCACGGTAAACGAGTGCTTCTTCACGACACGCCTCATCCACAACATCTGATCATGGTCCCTGGTAACTCTGGTACTCAGCCTCACGAAGAACTTTAACTCTCAACGTCATCCACTTGATTTAGGGAACTTAACTCTCTCTCTCTCACTCTCTCTCTCTCTCTCTCTCTCTCTCTCTCTCTCTCTCTCTCTCTCTCTCTCTCTCTCTCTCTCTTCTCTCTCCAAGGTGGATGACAACGGAGCCCATAATCTTTCGTTTTAGCTCAAATCTATTAACTTTAGTTACCGTCTGTGTCACTCTTCTTTGTACCTTTCTTTACTCATGTCTTTGTCCTTCTTTAGGTGCAGTGACCAGAGGCGAGGGGCTTAATCTACCTTGTGTCTACTGCATATTGTGAATAGCTTATTAAACTTTTCCTTATCCATATACCTGAATGCGACTTTAGCAGCCAGCGGAATGTTTATGTTTTTCACAAGCTTTCCTGGAGACAGATTGCATACAATGTCATCCACCAGATCTCTCCTAAATCGTTTACTGTAGTTTACTTACGTGTAAGTGGCATCCAGACCATGGCCTTCTTTCGCTGGGTCCCATCCCTCATTACCTTGCACTTGCTGGGATAAATCTCATCATCCATTTATCAGTCCAATCTTGGAGTTTGTCCAGCTTCCATTATGAGCTGATGCAATCGTTTTCTATGCTTATTTCTCTCGCGACCTCGGCATCATCCACAAATGTGCTTGTATGAGCCTCGTCCTTCAGTCAAGCCATTTACATACACCAGGAACAACTGTAGGGACCAAGACTGAGCCTTGTGGCACTCCACTTATTACCTCAACCCATTTTAAGAACGTGCCTCGTCCCTGTGTCCTTGATCCTTCCTAAAGAGGTAGTCCTCACTCCAGGGAAGAAGTATGGCCCTTAATTCTTGTCTTTAGCTCCAGCTTCTTAATCAGCCATGATGGGGAGTCGTGTCAAAGGCTTTCAGGCAGTCTAGAATCATACATTCTACCTATCTATCCCTTTGGTCGAAGATGGAGCTCACTGACATAGAAGTCTCAAAAGGTTCGTGACCTACGGCCTATTCTCTCCGCAATCGGGTTGTTTCCAGGTTAAGAAGTTTCTCCTTAGGTGTATGTGTGTGTGTGTGTGTGTGTGTGTGTGTGTGTGTGTGTGTGTGTGTGTGTGTGTGTGTGTGTGTGTGCAAACCTTCACCTTTTTTCTCTTACACAAGTCAGCCCAAGTAACTTATACTTCGAATGTCTTCCGAAATTAAAAAAAAAGAAAAAAAAATTGCTCCAGCATAACTTCCCCTTTGATTAAAAACTTTGTATGAGAGGAAAGACGAGGCGTCAGTTTTACGACATAATTCCGTATCAACCCTTCTTTTTTAAAGATGAGACCCCAGGGAATTTCCTTTGATAACTCACGACCATATTCACATATGGTGTTAGCTGATGGACATTTCTTCCGCGAATATTAGAAGACGAAAATAATAGATCCAACTAAACTTCACGGCTCTGAGAATAAGGAAATTGAATTGTTAACACTGAAGTTGTTGTGGTGATGAAGTGTCTTCGTGTTGAGTGTAAGAATGCAATCGAAGATGATTTGAATACGATGTGAAACCAATATTGTTTGAATGATCAAGACACAAATGGCTCTCTACATCCGGTCTTTGGAACGCAAACTTAATCATTAAGATGGCAATGATGACCATTGAATGGAGTAAATGATGACTGTTCTTACAGATAGTGTGCGTGTAAACTATCCATCCCCTCCAGCATATACTATGCATTATCTGCCACTCCATTCGCTATATCAAAGCTGAACACGACAAAGCTGCAAATCACACAAAACGGGGCATCCAAAGCGATCGCCTTCTGCCTAACAAGAACCAGAGACAATGAACACCTGAACATTTAAAGAAGAAATACATCTGATAATCTTACCTCAGTATCCTCGGCGCTCGGTTCTGTACAACAGCACTGGACTCTTCCTTTCCAAACCAAGCTATAACCAACCATCTAACCCTCAAGTAGAAATTTAAAGCTTAACCTTAAACTTAAGCTTAGCCCTTAGCCCTACCCTAGGAAACAAGATCCTGACACATCATATAAACACCACAATGACCCAACAGGCAGACATTAACCACCTGCCAACTCACTCTTAAAGTCCACCTGCCAAACATAAGCTCATTCGAAATTGCACCCCCAAGGCATGGACGAGTTATACTTTCTCAAATGCGCTCAGGACACCGCCCATTCGTTCAACATGACATTGATCAAATCAACGTAGAAAAAGCCACTGAAGACACTGAGGGTTTACCCCCTCATGTGTCCTACACCCACTCCACAGAGATGGGCAGACACATCGCGCGTTTTAGCACTGTGGTCCCGCTCAGTGGAAGTGGACGACTTCCTGAACGCTGCGGAGAAGCCACCAGAGATGGGCAACCTAGGGTTGGAAGGCAAGGTATGACATATCTGTGGCTATGCATATATGTATGTATCAATCTAATTCCACGGTTGGAGCTGAATACATTTCCATGGAATTACATTACCTCTAATGAATCGGGAAATAAATACCACTTTGACTAT
>NC_092226.1:10033052-10053052 GCF_036320965.1 Panulirus ornatus | reverse complement strand
CTCCTTTCTTCGTCGAGGGAAACGGCTGGTTCCATCACTGCTTGATGACGAGAACAGGAGACGGTCAAGGAGTGAGTAGGAGGACGTCAAGGGATTAGAGGGGAGACGGTCAAGGAGTGAGTGGGGAGAAAGTCAAGGAGTGAGTGGGGAGACGGTCAAGGAGTGAGTGGTTGGTTGACAGGGACGACGCCAGTTGAAGCATGGCTTGTATAGGGGAACATGTGGATGAAGGGGTAACATGCGAGAAGAGTGGCTCAGGGATAGTGAAAAAAAAAATAGGGAGTAGCAAGAAATTGGTGACTAGAAATGGGTAACCTAAAGGATCAACTGACAATGAGCTTGAGACAATAATATATATATATATATATATATATATATATATATATATATATATATATATATATATATATATATATATATATATACGCAACAATCACCACTGGAAAGAGAAAATAAAAACAGTGAGTACTTACGTTTATTACATCCTCATCCTGTCTGAGGATGAAGTAAACGAAAGTACTCACCGTTTATATTTTCTCTTTCCAATGGTGATTGTTGCATATATCTCTCCACGGTGAAGTGAAGGTTCTGCACATATCTATCGATCTATCTATATCTATCTATCTATCTATCTATCTATATATATATATATATATATATATATATATATATATATATATATATATATATATATATATTCATATATATGAGCTCATGTGAGATAGCCTGTTCATTTTCTGTATACAACCAGATCATTATTTGCTTCACACATTATACTAATACATTTACTATCAATTCCATAAACTTTAGACATCAAACACTAACCAGTCCATATATCTTTCTCGCCAACAGGTAAGAGGCCCACAAAGAGCTGGCTCCTCGCTGGGGCACAGAGGAATGTAAGTACAATGTTTACGATCCATGAAATTGTTTCTGAGAGTCTCCCCCAAAACTTGTGTCCTGAAGTCTGGTGAGAATATGAAGAAATTTCCTACTTCTCTGTCGTCTTGAAGGGGTAGCATATTGTCTCTCATTCTTCCCGTTTTCTTTCTGAGATTTCTGTTTCGAAGTATTGTGTAAATTCTTCTTATTCTCTTATATTTGTGTTTAATGATTTATGATAGACAGGTGGATTTGCCTTTTGCCAAGTTTTGCTGGCTCTTATGTCATGAAGCGTCACATTATATATTTATATATATATATATATATATATATATATATATATATATATATATATATATATATATATATATATATGTATATATATATATAGATATAGATATATAAGTATATAAATATATATATATATATATATATATATATATATATATATATATATATATATATATATATATATATATATATATATGTACATATATATAATATCAGTCTTAGGCGTGTTACCGTACTCCGGCTATTCGACTTTGGCGAGGTTGGGGTCATTGGATGTACAGTGTCGTTTAAAGAAATTCTTACCCCGAAAAGGAGTCTACATTGCCACGCTACTGGAAGTAGCGCAACCTTGGGCTGGAGTAGTCTTAAGAAAGGTGTTAGGTAAGACTAATACTCTTTTATAGGCTTTGATTCTAAGGTGATTATAGGTAAAAGAAATATAATTTCGTCCATATAAATGTTTCCATCACATACCGATTTTTAAACTATCCAAATACTCGTCTGGATTAACTTTACTATAACTACGAACAATCTTCGATCTTCTAAATACACCTGCTCACCTTCACAGAGTGAGGAGTATCGACCTTCCCTCCTCACCTTTCACCTATCGTTAGTGCTGTGTGGAGAAGACTGGTTGGTTATTTGGGCTTTTGGTCTGTCGGGAAGCCAGTGGTCTTTTGAGGTGGACAACATCAGAGTTATAGATACCCATTGGAAATGCTTCAACACCTTCCTTAGGTGGTCAAGATGATTCCAAGATCGAATCTCTTCGAAGTCCAGTTCAATTCTAAGACGGATTAACGTAGGCAGAGACGAACTGAATCCTACATATTTTGTTTTTTAAGACATTTTGATATTTTATCATTGACGTTATCGGCGTTCGAGAAGTAATTCAGATTTGCTTTTCAGTTTGTTTGTATAATGTTAGGACACCTCTCTACGGGGTTCGTACCGCTTCAAGGAGACGCTACGATCAGTGGCAGGGAAATGGTGGCCTCATGTAAAGAGAGAGAGAAGGGAGTTCCTGGACGAGAGTGTGCTCCTTTTCGTCCACCGACCAAGGTGACTACAAGCAGGGGGAGTCCGATAATGCCCGATTTCCTCTGTAAAAAAAAGAAAAAGAAAAAAAAAATTAAATTACTTATTAAATGTATAAAAAGATCAAGTCAGTCTATCGCCTGGCATTCTTAATTAAGGACATGATTTAGGTGTTATATTTTCATTTTCCCCAAGACGTGATAAATGATTTACTACAAGAGTTAATACATGGTGAGGTACGTCGCTGTCCGCTCCGTGTTTTACCGTAATGGTCGGGGTTTTTATACGGGTGAAATTAATGTGGTGCCACGACGGATGGGGGGGGGGGACGGACACTTTTTAAAAGCCTTAACGTTTTTAGGGCTTTTGTTTAACAGTTTTATGGGTTATTACTTTTTTATACGGATCCGCCGGTTTAAACCATTCAACGCATCTTTCTGCAAAGCTTTGCGAGACATTTTCTTTCTTTTCTTCTTCTATCTGCCATTTCCAGCGAGTAATGACGTGGTATGTACGGCCGTTTAAAATCTTCGTTCTGACTTAGAGCATTTATTATGGGTCACTTATATAACCACAGGATCACTTTTATGGGACGCTTGTTGCTTCGACGATGCGCCCCAAACAGGAGCAGGGAATTCTGGACTCCTTTGAAAACAAGAGTTCGACATGACTAGTACCCAGCTTGACGCTCGCGGTGACACCACACACGGGCGTAGTCCGGTAACACTTCGGTTACATTATCTTCACCCTCCTGTTATGCAGTTACCTGGCGTTGCCGAAGGGCGTGGTGGTCACCCGAAGGGCGTGGTGGTCAAGGGCAGGGAAATTCGAGGGAAAGTCTTCTCCTTGAAGAGTTCGTCTGAGAATCTTCTGGAATACCAGGCATTCTACGCCCTTCACCCATCACGTCTTGTTAATGTTCGACAACTGGAGTTTATCCCCCTGTAAGGCTTCGTCATGAACCATCGGGAGGTTCACAAAAAAAAAGAAAAAGGAGAAAGCTGTCCTTTTTCCTTCTCGATGTCCCCCAGAGCACCTGTAGCAAGCAGGAGTAGCAGCAGCGCCACAAGTAGTAGCAGCACCTGTTCTACACCCTAATTGTAGCGAAGCAGTAGCTTCTGTTCTATCGTCTTAAGCCCTCCCGTAGCGAAGACATAACACCTGTTCTATGGCCTCCGCCCTCCTGTAGCGAAGCAGTAGCACCTGTTCTACGTCCTATGTCCTCCTGTAGCGAAGGTTCTTCTTCTTACGCCCTCCTGTAGCGAAGCAGTAGCTTCTGTTCTACCGTCTTACGCCCTCCCGTAGCGAAGACATAACACCTGTTCTATGGCCTCCGCTCCCTCCTCCTGAAGCCGATGTGCCACCACCGCGCCTCTCATTAAGAAGTCCCCTCGGGTCTCTCTCTCTCTCTCTCTCTCTCTCTCTCTCTCTCTCTCTCTCTCTCTCTCTCTCCCTCCTGCACCCGTTCTCGTCGAGGGAATGGCTTGTCGTGTACGGTCCATCCACTGAAGACCTTTGGTATTGTGCTGTTGACAGGCCCTTGCTCAAATAGGGGAGGGAGGGGTGGAGGGCTTCACACCTTCCTCATTTACCTCCTTTGTGGAATGGGTCGAAAGTGGTCCCACTCTTTTCGAGGTTATTTACCAAGAACCTCCTCACTTTGTCTTTCATTCTATACATCTGTTTCCTATATTTGATGATTTAGACTATTTTTTCTTTTTAGTTTTGACTTTCTTTATATAAAAACGAAACATTTATTTTTTTTTCAGAGCATTCAAAGTTGATGTAGATTGCTCATATATTCTATATTTCAGTCTTGCCTCAATTGATATCTGAAGGATGTGTGTGTGTGTGTGTGTGTGTGTGTGTGTGTGTGTGTGTATGTGTGTGTGTGTGTGTGTGTGTGTGTATGTGTGCGTGTGTGTGTGTGTGTGTGTGTGTGTGTGTGTGTGTGTGTGTGTGTGTGTGTGTGTACCAGGACTACAAATATACATACACAAAATTTAGGAATAATACATGAGAGCCTTATTACAGCATATGGATATCGGTACCTTATGCCATTCGATGCGATTTGATGCAATCCTGAGTCAGGTTGAATTCCTTGTTATGCCTTCGTATCATCATGACGTTCAATTCTGTTCAAGGACTCTCTTATACCCTACACTGTCCACAATGTAATTGAATCCTCCCCCAGCGAGATCCCTTGGTATACCGACCCTCGACTGTGTAGGTAGTTCGGACAGCTAAGCAGGAATGAACTACCACACGAGGATTCTGTTTTCTAGAATGCTGGGTTGAGGAGGAAAATAAAGAATTGCTGTCTTGACTATAGTGTAGCGTCTTGGTTAATTGGATCACTAAAGAATTAGTCCAGAAGGAGTTTAAAACTGGAAGCAGAGTGCTTAGTGAGTGGGTTTGTGCCCTGACAGTCGACTGGGGAAGGAGCCTGTGTGTATTGTCTAACAAAGCATGAGCAAATTGACTGTTAAATGTCTTATAGGGACTGACTGAGTCAATGGGAGGGAAGGGGACTGAGGAAGGAGTCTGTGTGTATTTTGACCGACGGAGCATGAATGTGTTGACGGTTAAATGTGTTATAGTAACTGAATGAGTCGGTGGAAGGGAGGAGGGAGGGGGGATTTCATTGAATGATGCGTTGAGGATACAGTGGAGGAAGTTTAGGACATGTGAAGTGAGTGGTTTTGAGAGGCGAGGTCCTGAGATTGGATTGGATATCATCTCTGAATGGGGAGATTCTTTGAGTGGTCGAGCTTAGGGTGTGGGGAGGGGAAGAGATGGAGGAGGGAGGCAAACAGGCAAGAGGAGGGAAGGATAGGGGCTCCTGGGAAAAGGAGGAGGAAGAGGAGAAGGAGGAGGAAAAGAAGAAGAAGAGATGGAGTAAAAAGGGGACTTGAAAGGTAATAAGAGGGAAAGACATATGGCACTGTACAAGTAAATAGAGAAAGAGGAAGAAGTAAAAGTTAATAACTTGGAAAGTAATGATAAGATGATGAGGGATGGAAACGATGAAATGGGAAGAACAAAGATATAAGTATGGGGGGGGGGGGGGGAATAAACAGATGGAGAGGATAAACTGGGTGAATTGAGATTTGGGTTTCCATTAGAATTTTGAATTCGGTTTGGCCGTTTCTCACGCTTAATACATTGGGCAGTCTTCTTAAATACGTTGGTGGATCGTGTGTATATATATATATATATATATATATATATATATATATATATATATATATATATATATATATATATATATATATATATGTATTATCCCTGGGGATAGGGGAGAAAGAATACTTCCCACGTATTCCCTGCGTGTCGTAGAAGGCGACTAAAAGGGGAGGGAGCGGGTGGCTGGAAATCCTCACCTCTCGTTTTTTTTTTCAGTTTTCTAAAAGAAGGAACAGAGAAGGGGGGCCAGGTGAGGATATTCCCTCAAAGGCCCAGTCCTCTGTTCTTAACGCTACCTCGCTAATGCGGGAAATGGCGAATAGTATGAAAGAAAGATATATATGTATGTATGTATATAAGGCGCATGACCTCGTCAGGCCGAGGGTCAGGCTGGAAGGTCAAATAAGAAATGCGATCACCAGAGACAGGGGTCGGGTGACCAGAGCCGGGTATCAGATGATCACAGGCAAACGTGATCAAAGGATCAGAGATCAGCTCACTCGTCCATGTTGACGACTCGTTTGATCAGGAAAGGATCTAATTCTTACATACCTAGACTAATGTTGCGGTTATTACGCAAGCTGGGTTGGATAATGTTCGATTCTATTGATGTTTCTATCGGCAATTGGATGGCAAGAGACAATATTCTGGGCGTTGTTTGTCAAAAGTGTGGTAAAAGTCTTGCATGTGCTGGTATAAAGCCCGACTGTTGCCCAACACGATCACTATATTGCTGCCACTTTATCATTAGATTCAGTTCTTTTCCACTTCGTCCCAAATCAACTTTATTGCAGCATTTACATGGTATTTGGTAAACACAACCATCTGCATTTTTAAGAGAGCTTTTGTAAGCAAGTTTCTAAGAGTATTGCTATTCTTTAAATGCTTATATGAAAAGAAGACTCATTTTAAAGTTCATATGATTGCATGTACCAGAAACCAGTAGTCTTTCCCTTTGCATAATGTAAGTCAACCTTATGACCGGTTTTACTGAAGTGAGGTCATCCGGAAAATGTCAGGTCAAGGTCAGGTAGAGGGTAGGTCACACAAGCCCTTGTACCAACCATACCTTTCACTATTCACGAGGTTACATGACCCCATCCAGTGTGTCCCTCAGTTCTGTATATATGATCTCCATTGCATCCTTTTTCTCTCTGTAGCTAGTCCTCTCAGGATGTGGTAATACACGAAAGCGCTCAGAGTTTTCGAGCTCAATGATGTTTCCGCATTTTTAAGGTTACGTGTTTGTTGTCATTTTCTTCACATTTATATATATATATATATATATATATATATATATATATATATATATATATATATATATATGCACCAACTAATTCACCTTCTCGTTTTACGAAAAATTCTCCACCTCAAAAGTTTCTCGACTTTTAACTGGAAGGTTTATGCAGGAGGAATGAAAGCCGAGAGAGAGAGAGAGAGAGAGAGAGAGAGAGAGAGAGAGAGAGAGAGAGAGAGAGAGAGAGAGAGGCGAGTGATGATAAAGAAAATGGGCCAAAGGGATGTAGAAAATACCGTTGCCTTTTAACCCTAGGGAATGAAGGAAGTAGTTCCCGCACAGCTTAGTCTAAGGTAAGCAATACAACGATAAGAGAAGGTCTGGGGAGGTGTAGTGTGTCCACCCAAAACGGCTGACAATTTCACCGAAATGAGGATTTTCCACATTCTATAACTCGCTCTTAGATTTCATTCTTCGTTCGATGTAATTTCTTTCTTTGGCAAGATGGTGCGAAATGCGAGAAGACAGTCTAATTTTCAATATATATATATATATATATATATATATATATATATATATATATATATATATATATATATATATATATATTCCTAGAGTTCACGGGGAAAATGAAACACGATGAATTCCCGAGTGCACTTTCGTATAATAGCCACATCATTAGGGGAGATACAAGAAAGAAATATAAGTCAGTTGATGTGCAACGAAGAGACGTAGCTAGGACGCCATTTGATAAATCATATAAGAATTCCTTAACAAGGAGATTCAAAAGTACCAATAACAACACGAGTAGAAAAATCACATTACGTAAAGAAACGGTCGACTTGCACAATAGTGATTTAGACAAACTATACAGAACGGCTGTAACGTAAGCAAGAAGATACACACCCGAAAACACCAAAGTGAAGTAGTTATTAAGCCGAAGACTAATATTCTTCCGAAATCCAACCGTGGTTCTTACCTCACCTTCACTCATTGGTTAGCCCCATCTGCTTGTGGTTGCACCGCGCGTGCAAAAGTGACCATCAGCGAGGCTTTGGCTATACCAGTGGAAGGGACGATCAATCCCCAGACGAAATTATGTCTTAAGACTCAACAGTGAAATTCGTTTTTAATACGTGAGAGCAACGTTCGTCCTCCTTAGAAGACGCTAGACTGTATAACACTATATTACAAAATTCCAGATTCAAGGCGAAAGAAATTCCCTTTTTTTTTTGTCATTTTTTTTTTTTTTTTTGCCTCCTCCTCCTCCCATTAATAAATCAATAGGCACCAGTGTCTTCGGCCTCTTATCGCCCCCTACAGAGACCTCCTTCCCGTGACTGAGAGAGAGAGAGAGAGAGAGAGAGAGAGAGAGAGAGAGAGAGAGAGAGAGAGAGAGAGATGGGAGGGAGGGGAAAAAATATGATACACGCCCTTATTACCCCTTAATCTATCCAACGTTAATTCCCCCTTGTCATAAGGGCATAAAATTCATCCCTCAGGATATGCCTGGGTGAAGGCTGATAATGGAGGCCGCCCCGCTGTTATGGCTTGTGATGATGGGCGTGAGAGAGAGAGAGAGAGAGAGAGAGAGAGAGAGAGAGAGAGAGAGAGAGAGAGAGAGAGAGAGAAGGGAAGCCACTTACCTTCCACCATCTTAAGTTTTTCTAGGTTCAACCCGTCATTTGATTTTGAAACTTTGATATTACTTCTAAGGTGATGATGATGATTCATTCGTAATGAGTACTGGAATGAGAGCGTTTCATTCATGAACAGCTATGAAGAGTGCTTCGTCCGTCTTCATTCGTGAACAGCTCTGAAGAGTGCTTCGTCCGTCTTCATTCGTGAACAGCTCTGAAGAGCGCTTCGTCCGTCTTCAATCATAACGAACGTCCGAATAAAAGAGTTTGATTCATCTTTGACGACTATACCGTTCATCTTCATTCACGAGAGTTTCAGAATCACTACCCAAAAATTTTTTTACTCTGCTTTGAGAGCTTTGCTGGTGATTGTGCGAGGAGGAGCAGCGGTGTGGATTATAACTTGGATTATAACTAATCTTGCGCTAAACACATCCAAACTTTGCTGTGTTGAGCAGCAAAAGTTGGAGCTAAAGAGGGAAAACAGAAATCCTCCGATGGCTTTTGTTATACTTGAACGAGCGGAGTGAATTGTTCGTGAGATGCCTTGGATGCTTGTGAGGGCGAAGGAGAGCGAGATCATCAGGCCCTTTGTGGCGAGACACAGCGAGATCGTCGTCGGAAACCAAGTGGCGAGACACAGCGAGATCGTCGTCGGAAACCAAGTGACGAGACAGTAAGGGCATCAAACACTGTGGCGAGACAAGGCGAGATCATTGGACGCTATGAGGCGAGACATGGCGAGATCAACAGATGCTATGAGGCGAGACATGGCGAGACCATCAGGCATCATGTGGCGAGACATAGTGAGATTGTCAGACAGTATGTGGTGAGACAGAACAAGATCATCAGTCACTATGTAGCGAGACACAGCGAGATCATCAGTCACTATGTAGCGAGACACAGCGAGATCATCAGTCACTATGTGGCGAGACACAGCGAGATCATCAGTCACTATGTAGCGAGACACAGCGAGGTCATCAGTCACTATGTAGCGAGACACAGCGAGATCATCAGTCACTATGTAGCGAGACACAGCGAGGTCATCAGTCACTATGTAGCGAGACACAGCGAGATCATCAGTCACTATGTCGCAAGACAACGCGAGATCACCAGAAATTATTAAGCGAGACGTATCACACAAGACCAGTGGATATTACGACACACGAATCGACGTATCAACACACGAATCAATGTACCGACGCACGAATCAACGCACCGACACAGGAATCAACGTATCAACACACGAATCAACGTTCTAACGAACGAAGCAACATAGCGACACACGAATCAACGAAGGAGGAGGAGGGTGAGGAGTGGGGTAGGAGGAGGGATTTATAGGTGAGAGGAGAAGGATAGGTTGTTGGAGGCGGTGGGAGGGAGGGACGAGCGCGGATGAGCGGGTGATGAAGCGTAATCACATCCTGGGAGACGAGGTTCGATACCCAGGCTCTCGAGAATTGATCAATCGAATGAGTATGTCTCTTGTGTTTACCTGGGTCGCCTACCTGGTCATCCTTCAAGTCTCTGTCTGCGTCATCTGCTGTAGATCTATCTGGGTCACCTCCCGCAACTGTGACCTATAAGGTCATTCTTATGCCACCTGAAGCGTATAAGCCTAGTTCATTCTCCTAGTACTGTCCTGGGTCACTGGGTCACTTGGTGACAACCCTGGGTCACTTGGGCATTTGGCACTGACCTGGGTCACTGGGTCACTTGGTACTACCTGGATCACTAGGTCACTTGGTACTACCTGGGTCATTTGGCCGCTTGTGGTAACTAAGGTAACTTAAGTCATTTCCCTAGTACCTAACTTGGGTCACCATCTTGGGTCATTTCCCCCCATAACTTGGGGTTACCAACTAAAGTCATTTCCCTCATAACCTGGGTCACCAACTTAAGTAATTTCCCTCGTACTTAACCTAGGTCCCTAACTTGTATCTTCCCCTCGTACTTAACCTAGTAATCCGCAGGTATCCTCCCGCCTACCTGGTACAGATCACCTCCCTATGCGCTCACCCAGGATCGAAACTCCGACTCTGAAGCACTAAACTGACTACTAGCATAATCACTGACTATAGACGATCCCTTCTTTTCAGAACGACTCCCTCTTAGCCTCCGCAGTCGTACAAATGACTCCTCCTCCCACTACAGTTAACTCCGTAACACCATTACTCATCACCACAACCTCCTTCATAAACCCCTCCGTAACGCTGTCTCGAATCCAGTTCGAACTTCTCAGACTCTAGAGTGACGCGAAGTGAGTCACGTTTTCTAGCGGGGGACGGTTTGGGCCTTGATGGACGAGTGGGGGTATTTTCGTCCTCCCTGCGTGGGGTTAGCGTTAGGAAGTAATAACAGCAAGGGGAGTTGATGGGTTACCCAGATACCTTTGCTGTACACAGGCTGAATGTGTCGGTGGGTGCTTCAAAGGCTTTCCGAGCCATGAAAACGAGGCTTCTAACCATGGAAACGAGATGCAGCCAATAGGGGTGACTTAGCTGTCTATGTACACTCCGTCCCAGTCTCTTTAGGTCAGTGGCGTATAAACCCTGAGTTTTATTCGACCCGACCTCAGTGACACGATGGTAAAACAGATATGGCTATATAATCACATATTGGGGATGACATGCACGTCTTATTTCTTCATTCCTTTTTTTTTATCGACCTGTAATGAATCAACATCAAAGTAGTACGTTCATTGATAGATGAAATGTCAAAACTATCAATTTTGTAATTCGAGACTTGCGTGTATAATCATTGATTTCCCCTCCACTACGGAAATCCGCGTTAAATTCCCCCCCCCCCTTTTTTTTGTAGCTAAACCTAACCTGTGACGATAAACAAATGAACCATCAGAAACACACATGACAGTTTACCAATAGCAAAACAAAAGCGCCATCACGTAATATGGCGCAACACAGTCATCTCATTTCACGGTGTTATGTCCATTTGCGAATTCAGGGTTTATTTTCGAAGCATTGTTTCCTTTTCACTCCATCCTTCCTCGATTTTCGCAATGATGTTCTTTTTTTTTTTTTTCCTCTGTTTCCGTCGCCTTCCTCACGCTCTTCCGATCTTCCTATGCTGTTGTGTTTCGTTATATGTCGTCGCTGCTACGCTCTTCCGTGCTCCCTATACTGTTGTGTTTCGTTATACGTCGTCATACCATGATCTTCTGATCTCCCTATACTGTTGTGTTTCGTTATACGTCGTCGCTACTACGCTCTTCCGATCTTCCTATACTGTTGTGTTTCGTTATATGTCGTCGCCACTACCATCTTCCTATCCTCCTATACTGTTGTGTTTCGTTATACGTCGTCGCCATTACCCTCTTCCAATCTTTCTATACTGTCGTGTTTCGTTATACGTCGTCGCTACCACGCTCTTAATTTTTTCCTCCTGAATTTCCGCTACGTTGTTGTTCTTCTTCGTCTTGCATCGTCGTCATCGAGGTCATGCTGCTCCTCCGAGCGTAAGGACATCATCGGAATCAATCCTGGGGATCGACAAGGGATAAGCCACAGTGCGGGCGGGGCTGGGGGATGGCAAGGACGCTCGTCCTGCTTGCTCAAGTGATGGTGTGGTGTTGACGTGGGCCTGCAGTGCAAGACGGTGTGGGGGGGGAATGGTATTAATACAGGAGGAGGAGGAGGAGGAGGCAACGAAGAAACATAGATATCGACTGTCCATTGGGAAGAGTAGATTTGTGGCCTATTTGACGAGGGAGGGCAAGGGAAGAAGGAGAGAGAGAGAGAGAGAGAGAGAGAGAGAGAGAGAGAGAGAGAGAGAGAGAGAGAGAGAGCGTCGGACAAACACACACACACACACACACACACAAAAGAAAAAAAAAATAAGACAAAAGAGTGACGGAAGCAGGAGCGTGGCTCAGCTCTTGTAATCATATACTACGTCATAGACAAGACACGAGCGTCAGGCACAGATGTAGCATTACGGGAACAACGGGACCAGAGTCCTTCCTCTCACTACAGAAGGGGACGTCACTGGCCCGTGGCGCCCAGTGACGTTTGGGAAGTGCTTTCGTGGGAGTACATGATCCTTGTGGTACGAAGACACTGAGACGCAGGAGGGTTGGATTGTTACTCATTCGAACTGCCAACATGATACATCGTGTTATTACTGTAACGCCTCTAGGAAGACCTCCATGAGAACGAAGAAGAAAAGAAGAGGAAGAAGATGAAAAGACGGAAAAGAAGAAGGTAGGAGAAGAAGAAGAAGGAGAAGAGGAAGGATAAGAAGAAATAAGAAGTAGAAAAAGAGCGAGATGAAGAAGAAGAAGAAGAAGATGATGATGATGATGAAGGAGGAGGAGAAGAAGAAAAGAAGAAGAAGAAGAAGAAGAAGAAGAAGAAGATGGGGAAGAAGAGTAGAAGAGGTACAAGAAAAAGAAAAGATGCTCATGATGATGGAATAAAAGTTTTACATTATGATGCCCTGCGACCTCTATTACTAGAGGTGAAGCTGCTTTACCCTCCACGTCCACAAGCAGGAGAACCTCGAACTATCACATTATTACCCCTATGGCCCCAATCATTAGAGGCTATACTACTTTACCCTCCTCAGTCAGTAGCTGGAAGGTGTTGAAATATTCCATTATAACCTTTACGGTCTTTAACCTTAGGAGCGAAGGTAATTTACCATCCACAATCAGTAGCGAAGGCCTCGAGATGATACATTATAACCTCTTCGACCCTTATTAATGGAGATTAGAATGCTTTACCTTTAACAGCCAGTTGTAGCTGAGGGGAGGCCTAATCATCTATCACCAGGAACTGCTTTGTAGGAGATGGAGGGGGTGAAGGGGGGTGAAGGGGGGGAAGGGGTGGAGAAGGGAAGTGGCAGAGAGGGAGGTGGGTATCAAGGGCCTTAGGGAGTGAAGGAGTGAAGGGAGCAGGTGACGTCACCAACATGATCTGTGGATTGATTGGTTTTCTGATCGTCGTGTAGAGGAGGAGGAGGAGGTGTGTGTGTGTGTGTGTGTGTGTGTGTGTGTGTGTGTGTGTGTGTGTGTGTGTGTACTCTGTTTTAATCATTGAAAATAGCGACCGAGGGAATTTCTACTCTAGTGGGCTGGTCTATGATGGGTAAGATGTACTTACGAACAGCAATTATGTATCTATGATTACATGCAACGAAATGTTACGACAAATGACACAGGGGAAATGTAGCGTTAGGAAGAACGGGTTGTGTGAGTTACGTGTTGTTATGTGTTAGGTGTGACTTACGTGTTGTCAAGTATTACGTGTGAGCTACGTGTTGTTATGTGTTATGTGTGAGTTACGTGTTGTTAAGTGTTACGTTTGAGTTACGTGTTGTTGAGTTACGTGTGAGTTGTCATGTGTTACGTGTGAGTTACGTGTTGTCAAGTGTTACGTGTGAGTTTCGTGTTATATGTTACGTGTGAGTTACGTGTTGTTAAGTGTTACGTGTAAGCTACGTGTTATTAAGAGTTACGTGTGAGAAAAGGAAATGTTATGTATGTTTGTGGACTGAAAGCCACCAGCCTCTACTTATGGGTGAGGCAGAATGAAAAGACAGCTCCCTGGACCCAAAGAAGTGACACTTGAGAGAGAGAGAGAGAGAGAGAGAGAGAGAGAGAGAGAGAGAGAGAGAGAGAGAGAGAGAGACAGACAGACAGACAGACAGACAGACAGACAGACAGACAAAGAGAGAATAGAGGAGAGAGAGAGAGAGAGAGAGAGAGAGAGAGAGAGAGAGAGAGAGAGAGAGAGAGAGAGAGAGAGAGAGCAAAGTACAAAGACGTTCTCTCCAGTTTCAACACGAATCTTATTTCCAGTCGACTTACTTAATAAAGTACACTTTAACTCCAGACTTCGTTGCCTCCAAAGAGCTCACTAGTTAAAGAAAACTGGTTTACTTCATTTGCCAAAAAAAAAAAAGAAAATGGATGTAGTCTACTTCACGAAGAATTCGCATGTTCGACTCAATGAAACCCATTCTTGTATCACCCTAAATATACTCAATCCACGTCATGAAACACGGATATATTTCACTTTATAGAAGATATTGCTATAGTCCATAGCATTGAGAAAAGAATGGGAAGTTTTACTTGTTCAGGAAAAACTGATTTAATCCACTTAAAAGAAAAAAGTTGGCTCGGTTCACTTGATAGTTAACTGGTTTAGTTTATATAGAGCTCTGGTAGTGTAGTGTCTGCAAACAAAAAATGTTTACCTTTTTCTTTTTTACTTTCGTCTTTTTCTTGTTAAACCAAGTTTAACATAGTTGAGTCATAAAACCTGCAGGATATGGTTATTTGTTTGGAAACTGAAATGTAGAGGAAAATGTTTATGAGGATGGAAAATGCAATGACGTTGATATAGAAAAAAAAATCTGCAGTTATGTCTATTACAATCTTTCAAATTCTAAACTGGCATTTAATTAATTTCTGAAGGACGTGACTTTTACATCGGGATAATTTAAACATGCGTCAATATGGCAGAAAAAGTAGTGGAAATGTTTTGAAAAGAAAAATATCTGTATGATTAGTAGATTACAGTCTATGCTAAAAAATAATGCAGTCATATATATATTTTTTTTTTTTTTTTTTTTTTTTTTTTTTTTTTATACTTTGTCGCTGTCTCCCGCGTTTGCGAGGTAGCGCAAGGAAACAGACGAAAGAAATGGCCCAACCCCCCCCATACACATGTACATACACACGTCCACACACGCAATATACATACCTACACAGCTTTCCATGGTTTACCCCAGACGCTTCACATGCCTTGATTCAATCCACTGACAGCACGTCAACCCCTGTATACCACATCGCTCCAATTCACTCTATTCCTTGCCCTCCTTTCACCCTCCTGCATGTTCAGGCCCCGATCACACAAAATCCTTTTCACTCCATCTTTCCACCTCCAATTTGGTCTCCCTCTTCTCCTCGTTCCCTCCACCTCCGACACATATATCCTCTTGGTCAATCTTTCCTCACTCATTCTCTCCATGTGCCCAAACCACTTCAAAACACCCTCTTCTGCTCTCTCAACCACGCTCTTTTTATTTCCACACATCCCTCTTACCCTTACGTTACTTACTCGATCAAACCACCTCACACCACACATTGTCCTCAAACATCTCATTTCCAGCACATCCATCCTCCTGCGCACAACTCTATCCATAGCCCACGCCTCGCAACCATACAACATTGTTGGAACCACTATTCCTTCAAACATACCCATTTTTGCTTTCCGGGATAATGTTCTCGACTTCCACACATTTTTCAAGGCTCCCAAAATTTTCGCCCCCTCCCCCACCCTATGATCCACTTCCGCTTCCATGGTTCCATCCGCTGACAGATCCACTCCCAGATATCTAAAACACTTCACTTCCTCCAGCCTCTCACCATTCAAACTCACCTCCCAATTGACTTGACCCTCAACCCTACTGTACCTAATAACCTTGCTCTTATTGACATTTACTCTTAACTTTCTTCTTCCACACACTTTACCAAACTCCGTCACCAGCTTCTGCAGTTTCTCACATGAATCCGCCACCAGCGCTGTATCATCAGCGAACAACAACTGACTCACTTCCCAAGCTCTCTCATCCCCAACAGACTTCATACTTGCCCCTCTTTCCAAAACTCTTGCATTTACCTCCCTAACAACCCCATCCATAAACAAATTAAACAACCATGGAGACATCACACACCCCTGCCGCAAACCTACATTCACTGAGAACCAATCACTTTCCTCTCTTCCTACACGTACACATGCCTTACATCCTCGATAAAAACTTTTCACTGCTTCTAACAACTTGCCTCCCACACCATATATTCTTAATACCTTCCACAGAGCATCTCTATCAACTCTATCATATGCCTTCTCCAGATCCATAAATGCTACATACAAATCCATTTGCTTTTCTAAGTATTTCTCACATACATTCTTCAAAGCAAACACCTGATCCACACATCCTCTACCACTTCTGAAACCACACTGCTCTTCCCCAATCTGATGCTCTGTACTTGCCTTCACCCTCTCAATCAATACCCTCCCATATAATTTACCAGGAATACTCAACAAACTTATACCTCTGTAATTTGAGCACTCACTCTTATCCCCTTTGCCTTTGTACAATGGCACTATGCAAGCATTCCGCCAATCCTCAGGCACCTCACCATGAGTCATACATACATTAAATAACCTTACCAACCAGTCAACAATACAGTCACCCCCTTTTTTAATAAATTCCACTGCAATACCATCCAAACCTGCTGCCTTGCCGGCTTTCATCTTCCGCAAAGCTTTTACTACCTCTTCTCTGTTTACCAAATCATTTTCCCTAACCCTCTCACTTTGCACACCACCTCGACCCAAACACCCTATATCTGCCACTCTGTCATATATATATATATATATATATATATATATATATATATATATATATATATATATATATATATATACATATATATATATATAATGTGGAAGTTTGGATAGAAGGATGCAGTAAAAAAGATTTTGAACTGTCGGGCCCTGAGCATACAGGTAGGGTGAAAGGCGTGCACGGGATAGAGTGAATTAGAACGATGTGGTATACTGGGGTCGATGTGCTGTCATGGACTGAAACAGGGCATGTGGAGTGGCTAGGGTAAGCCATGGGAAGGTTTGTGGTGCCTGGATAGGGAGCTGTGGTTTCGGTGCATTAGACATGACAGCTAGAGAATGGATGTGAGAGGTTGTGGCCTTCCTTCGTCTGTTCTTGGCACTTCCTCACTAATACGGGAAACGGCGATTAAGTATGAAAAATTTATATGTATTGATTTATTCATTTTTCTTGTACTTGATCGCCGCTTCCCCCGTTAGCGATGTAGTGTCAGGAACAGACGAAGAAGGACTAAATCCATTCACATCCATTCTCTAGCTGTCATGTGTAATGCATCGAAACCACAGTTCCCTATCCACAACCTGGCCTCCCAGACTTTTTCAAGGTTTAACACAGCCAGTTAACACAGCAACTTAATCCCTGTATACCACATTGGTCTACTTCACTCTATCCCGTGACGGTCTTTCACCCTCCTGCATGTTCAGGCTCCGGTCACTCAAAACCTTTTTCAATCCATCCTTCCATCTCCAATTTGGTCTTCCTATTCTTCTAATCCCCTCCAATTCTAACAGACTAGTCGTCTTTGTCAACCTTTCCTTACTCATTCTCCCCATATGTCTAAACCACTTCAACACTCCCTCTTCTGCTCTCTCAACTACACTCTTTTTATACCCATACATCTCTCGTAACCTTTTATTACTTACGCGGTCAAACCATTTCACATCATATGTATTCGTCAGACATTTAATTTCCAACTCCGTACATCTCCATTGATAGCCCATGCCCTTCATCATATAACATGAGTGGAGTTGCTATCTCTTCAGCCATAATCATTTTTGCACTCCCAAATAATGACCCCTTTCCACGTAATCCTCAGTTCTCCCTGGACTTTCGTCCCACCGTATGACTCACTTCCGCTTCCATGGGTCCAATCACTTCCAAGTCCACTACCAGATAACTAAAACACTTCAAATACTCCAATACTTCTCCATTTAGGTACACGTAAACTAAAATCTCCCTCTACCCTGGTGAACCTAATACCCTTGTTTTTCTTCACATTTACTCTCAGGTTTCTCCTTTCACATACACTTCCAAACGCAGTCACCAACATCTTCAGTTTCTCACTCGAATCTGCCACCATTACTGTGTTATTAGCAAAATAACAACTGACTCACTTCTCGGGCCCATTTTTCGCCTATACGCTGCATACTCGCCCCTCTCTCCAAGACTCGCATTTGCCTCCCTCAACACTCCATACATAAACAAACCAAACAGCCATGGTGGCTTCACACACACCCCTGCCATAGACCAACCCTTCACTCGGAACTGCTCGGTCTCCTATCTTCCTGCCCGTACACAAGCCTCATGCCCATGATGAACACTTCTAACTACTACAAGCAGCATTCCTCCCACAAGGCACTCCTATAAACTCTATCTTATGCTTTCTCCGGATCTATAAATGCCACAAGCAAATCTTTCCATTTCCCTAAGTTTTACTCACACACTTTCCTTGGAGCAGGCGCCCTGATCCATCCTCTACCATTCCTGAAACCACGTTGTTGTTGCTCGCCAATCTGCTATTCTGTATGTGCCTTCCCCCTCTCTCATTCATCACCCTGCCATACAACTTACCAGGTACATTCAACACAATAACACCCCTTTACATATGTAGATGAAACTGGACAATTCTATGGCTGATGTTAAGTCTCACATACGTTTTGAGTCACTGCTGTTCAACACATATCCTGAATGAAGCGGTCCCGTGGTGGGTTTCGAACCACTTATATACATATATAACCGCGGTTACTGAACCTCGCAAGATTATGTAAGAGCACCATTTAATCCCACTGTAGGAAACGTATTCATTCAACAAGCAATGAAATAAAGCAGACATTCCTAGTGGCTTACCCTGCGCCGAAAATGAGTTTTTAAAAGAAAAAAAAAAACGCTTAAGAGGAAAAAAAATCTCCCACTGTGTTTTCTCATTAAGAGAAAGGCCTGGCAATTGCAGGGAGAGGCAAGAGGGTCGTTGCGAAATTGCACCTCTCAGCTGAAATGCGACAACACTCGAGAGAAAGTCTTAGACATGATTTTCCTTTTTTATCACTCTTTGGGGGTGTGAGGTCAAGACGGGTTTGTGTGGGTGGGGTGTGGAGGTCAGGACGGGTTTGTGTGGGTGGGGTGTGGAGGTCAGGACGGGTTTGTGTGGGTGGGGTGTGGAGGTCAGGACGGGTTTGTGTGGGAGGGATGTGGAGGTCAGGACGGGTTGTGTGGGTGGGGTGTGGAGGTCAGGAAGTGTTGTGTGGGTGGGGTTTGGAGGTCAGGACGGGTTTCTGTGGGTGGGGTGTGAGGTCAGGACGGGTTGTGTGGGAGGGATGTGGAAGTCAGGACGGGTTGTGTGGGTGGGGTGTGAGGTCAGGACGGGTTTGTGTGGGTGGGGTGTGGAGGTCAGGACGGGTTGTGTGGGTGGGGTGTGGAGGACAGGACGGGTTTGTGTGGGTGGGGTGTGGAGGTCAGGACGGGTTTGTGTGGGTGGGGTGTGGAGGTCAGGACGGGTTTGTGTGGGTGGGGTGTGGAGGTCAGGACGGGTTTGTGTGGGTGGGGTGTGGAGGTCAGGACGGGTTTGTGTGGGTGGGGTGTGGAGGTCAGGACGGGTTTGTGTGGGTGGGGTGTGGAGGACAGGAAGTGTTGTGTGGGTGGGGTGTGAGGTCAGGACGGGTTGTGTGGGTGCGGTGGTCAACGCAGTCTCTGGGTGCGGCGTGGAGGTACAGGACGGGTTGTGTGGGTGCGGTGGTCAACGCGGTCTCTGGGGGTAACTTGGTCGGTAGAATCATCATACCTAAAGTGTTTATCAACCCCAGAGAGGGATGGCAGAACCCCACAAAAAAGAAAACGCTAATTGAGATTTACTGATAAACGTCGTATCTCATTTTGTTGTTTTACTCAAAAAAAAGACAAAAAAAAACTTTTTTCAGAACGCAACCACGGTGTCTGTACGAAAATAACCAAGTCCGAGAAATTAATGTGTCTTCCATTCCAATATGTCTTTGAGTCTCGCAGAAACATAGTAGTATATTGTAGATTGGAAAGAGTATATTAGAAAAAAGAACTGTCGGAGGAAAACCAGGGTA